>NC_083781.1:7395190-7453286 GCF_015708825.2 Lethenteron reissneri
TCTCCCCGTTCCTCCCCACCTCGCCCCGTTCCTCGCCCACTCCCTCCTCCCCTCGCCCTGTTCTTCCTCCCCACCCCCCGTTCCCTCCCCCACTCCCACTCCTCCCCTCGCCCCCCCCCTACTCCCTCCTCCCCTGTCCCCGTTCCTCCCTCCTACCCCGAGGTTCCTCCACTTACCGTGAGCTGTGCTCATCCACGATGCCCGCTTCACCGCTCCACTCATCGTCAACACAATCATCGCCATCGTCCGCTGAGTCAACGAGACACTGAACGTGGGCAGCAGAGTTTTCCCTTGCGCTGTTGAAACCGACGCCGCTTTGAGCCATGCGCTTTCGGACGCAAGGCTGCGTGGCCGACGGGGATGTGTAAAGTACTGCCACGTGGATGTGGTGAGGAGGCGATTCGAGTCGTCGAACGGAATCTGGAGATCAACTGTGGAATCGCGGAGCATTTCCATCCTCTGCATCGGATGAACCCTCGCTGCGAGGTCACTCGAAGCCGCTCTCGCTTTAATTGGCGCCGTGAAATGTCCCATTTGCATACGAGCGCGGGGGGGAGGGGTGGGAGGCTGGGTGGGAATGGGGGATGGGAGCGAAGGGCGAGGGGAGGGTGTGGCATCGTTTGGATTGTTTAAAGAGCTTGAAAGATCTGGACACAGTCCCATAATCGGTGAGCTGCTCCGGCTGGCAAGGCTGCGTTGGCTGGTTCATGTAGCCCGCATGCCCAGCCACCACGCGGCCAAACAGCTTCTGTGTGGCCAGACAGAGGGAGCCACACGGGCACCGCACGCGCTGGAGAAGAGATGGTCTGATGCGGTACAGGATGATGTGGAGCTGAGTGGACTTGCAGAAGACCGGTACAAGGGGTGGAAAGATCGTGAAGGACGCTGCTACTGGACAGGAGGAGGCAGTCACCCTCCAACAACAGCGGAGTGCAGATGTGCGACGCTCACAACAACGAGCGGAGCACAGGGCGGTTAAATACAGCGAGTTGGCACAGCAGGGAACAGAGGTGGTGCATCTGTCAGTCATCTCAGTAAGTCAACCCATGGCACCTGAGTGTGCTTCGTGACCTCCTGCCGGCGAGCATTCGACACGTGGCCTCAAAGTGCACCTTGCCTGGCACAAGCGCCTTGGTGACGTCACCGCCAATTAGTGACGAACTACGGCTGCTGCTGTTGCTGTGGAGAGCAGCAGCGGCAAGCGAAGTGTAAACATCGCAACCCGGAGAGACAAAGGCGGCCGGGTTCGTGGTGCTGCTACCAATCCCGTCGTGCGCCCGTGCTGGCCTTCATAGGTGTCCGCTGACGGTCACTCTCCCCCCCCCCCCCCCCCCTCAGAATGTCTATTAAAGCTTTCCCGGAGATCTTTGTGTTTGTGTTGTGAATGCACAAATCGGGACACGGTTAATGCTCCACGGCCACCCCCTCCCTCTGGTCTCCCTCGCCCGACCCCCCCCCCCCCCGACACCGCATCCCGAACAAAACGGCTGCGCTGCGCTATGAACACAGATGAATAATTAACAGCGGGGCCATTAACACCCGGGTAGGGGTCAGATAGCCAGATAGGGCCCTGGCGCGCTCGCGTCGAGCTGATTGGGAGCCCGAGACGGGAACACCGTGGGTAGCCCCTCCCCCCCACACTCCCCTCCCCCCCCAAACCAAACTCCCAGGACCCCCCCCCCACCCCTGCGCCCCCCACTCCCTCCTCCCACCCTCCACAAACCAAACCCAAGAGTTGTGCTCGGGCCGTGCGAATCTCGCGCGCGCAGCATCGCCAACTCATCCCGACCCCGCATTGTCATCGGCAAATTGCTATCTCGCAGCGAGCGGGGGGCGAGGGGGGACGAGGGGGGGGCCGTGCCTGTGCACCCCCCCCCCCCCACCCACCCAACCTGCCTCAGCCCCCCCCCCCCCGCTACTCGGCGCACCAACACTGCCGCAAAGTCCCTAAACCGGTACAGCACTCCGCTTATTGCTGCTGCTCTTGCTGGTGGTGGCGGTAGCATTGTTTGTGCGAAGCTTGGACGCGCGGCGCTCGCTCCTATTGTCAGATTGTGTGGAGGGGATTGGATGGGGAGGGGGGGGTGCTTTGGGCTTTATCGGCACGCAACATGCATGGGGAGCGTGGGGGGGGGGGGTGGTGGTGGGGGGGGGGGTGGTGGTGGGGGGTGGGGGGGGGGAGATTGAGGGGGGGGGCGAATAAATAAGCGGCGCGGCGTCCGACCTCAGGTAAATAAATAACAACAGCAGCAACAACAGCGACAAGAGCGGCCACAGTAACAATGCTATCAGGTCCACCACGCAGCTCTACCACGCCACATTCGGGCGGGCGGGCGGGCGAGAGAAAGAGAGAGACGGAGCGAGGCAAGGCGAGAGAGGAGAGCTGTTAGCTCGATGGTCAAATTCTCCCAGCGGTGTCCGCATGAGAGAACGCGGCCCGTTCGCAGGAGGACCACCGCGTCGGCAACTCGTGACCATCGTCGCGAACCACGTCGCGAACCACGTCGCGAACCTCGTCGCGAACCTCGTCGCGAACCTCGTCGCGAACCTCGTCGCGAACGAGGGGAGACGCGGCCACGTGGCGCAGCGGAGGGGCGAGCGGCTCGCAGCAGTCGGAAGGTCACGAGGTCAAATCCTGGTTGGGAGCGGAGGTGGGGGGGGGGCGTTGACTCAGCCCATTATCCCTCCCTCCAAGGTAGATAAAATCACTATCACTTTGTGGAGCCGTGGGCAGTTGTTGGTCTATGAATACACTCACCCCGCCATGTGAATGTGGAATTTACGCGATTCTTCACCACGCTGGCCAGTGCGGGTTGGTGTGACCTTATTCGGAAACACATGCGTATGAGGCGACGTTTCGGCCAATGGTCCTTCTTCATGACACATCCGTAGAGCGGGCCAGAGAGTCGGAGATAACAACAGTTGGAGACTGCACCATACGTGGCATACACCATGGCGCTTGAAAAGCAATATCGATGTAGATACTTTCAGAATGGGAGCGAATGAACCGTCTGACTGGAGTCTGGAGTCTGAAATCTGTAACGGAGCCCACCGGACGTGACCTCGGGAAGGCATCAGCCACAACGGGCGGCTGCCAACAATTTCCTAAGCTCTGCGGTCCTATACTGAGGTGTGTGTTTGGCCCAGGGTAGCCCTGGCCCCTGGGATTGCCGAGACCCGTGCCGGACTGAGCACCGGGTCATTTAGTCCATGGGGAACCCGGGTGACTCCATGGGCTCCGATTAACTCAGCCGAGTTGCGCATCAAATATTTCATTTGTGGATAATAAATTTAATCTGAAATTCTCTTCGAACTCCTAGACACCTCGGGGTGGCTGAACAGGGGAGGGAGGGGGGGGAAGGGGCATGTGCCCCCCCCCCTCCCAGCCCGCCTCATCCCCCCACACCCCTCCTTCAAGGCCCTGCACACACGACTGCTCTGCTGTTCGTAACGAAAGGCAAGCGGCGAGACGCACAGCCCCGTGGCAGCCACCCGTGGCAAGCAACCGTGGAAGGCAACCGTGGCAGGCAACCGTCGTAGGCCACTGTGGCAGGCAACTGCCTCGTATACGATTGCATCAGGCCAACAGGAGAAAAAATATAAAAAACAAAGATCCCCCGTATAACCTTTCCAGTCGACTGGGGCAAGTGCTGTTAGCGAGCACCTATGCAGAAGGCCGGCACGGCGGGGCACGAGGGAATGATGTGGAATAAATCACGCCCGGCCGCCTTTGTCTCCCCAGTGCTGATATTTAATCCACACCTCACAAGGCACACACACACACACACGCACACTTGTGTGTATACTTACCGTCACCTCTACTCATACATACACATGCTCCCCATAAATACTTAAAGAGTACAAACACGTCCACCCATAAGCGCACAGATACACACACACAGCCCCCTCATCCGCGATCACACCCACACGCGCCCGAATGTATAATGCATGACACAGCCTGCCCACAGCCTGCACACAGCAGCAGCAGCCGCCGCAACTGCACGGAGCGGCGTGCATACATATTCACACTCTCTCCCTCCCCGCTCTCCCCTCTGCACCCCCCCCCCTCCCCCTGCCATGCCTTCTCTCTCGCATATCTCCCCTCCATATCTCTGGTATCTCCCCCCTCTCTCTCTCTACCCTTTCTGCCTCTACATTTTTCTCTCTCCCTCTCCCTCCCTTTATCTCTTCTCACCACCATCTCTCTCCTTTCCATGTACTCTCTTTTAAATCCTCTCTCGTTCTCCTATCTCTCCCCCTCTCTCGCATTTATTCCCCCCCCCCCCCCCCACTCTCTCTCTCCTCTCTCTTCTGTGTCACCTCTCTCTCCCCTATATCACCACTCTCTCTCTCTCTGCCCCCCCCCCCCTCTCTCCCCTTTCTCCCTCTCCCATCTCTCTCTATCTACTCTCTGTTCGCGGCGCCCATGATGGATCGCGTTTCCCCAGGCTCCGTGGCGCGCGCAGCAAAGAGTACACACAGCACACAAAGAGCCCAGGGACATTGGGGACGCAGAGACACAGAGACACGGAGACACGGGGACACGGGGAACCGGGGACATGGAGACACGGAGACACGGGGACACGGGGACCTGGGCCAACGGAGACACGGGGACACAGGAACACGGGGACCTGGGACAACGGAGACACGGGGACACGGAGACACGGGGACACGGAGACACGGAGACCCAGGTACACGGGGACCTGGGACAACGGAGACACGGGAACACGGGGACACGGAGACACTGGGACACGGAGACACGGGGACACGGAGACACGGAGACCCAGGTACACGGGACCTGGGTCAACGGAGACACGGGGACACGGGGACACGGAGACACGGGGAAACGGAGACACGGAGACACGGGGACACGGGGACACGGGGACCTGGGGCAACGGAGACACGGGGACACGGGGACCCAGGCACACGGGGACCTGGGGAAACGGAGACACGGAGACACGGGTACACGGGGACACGGGGACCTGGGGAACCGGAGACATGGAGACACGAGGACACGGGGACACGGGGACACGGGGACCCAGGCACACGGGGACCTGAGGGAAACGGAGACACGGAGACACGGGGACACGGGTACCTGGGACAACGGAGACACGGGGACCTGGGACAACGGAGACACGGGGACCCTGGGCCTTGGAGACCCGGGTATCCAGGGAACTGGGGACTCGGAAACACGTGGACTCGTGGACTCTGGGAAATGGGAAAACGCGAACCCGGGAGCCCGGGAGCCCGGGAACCAGGGGACCAGGGGACCAGGGGACTCGGAATCCCAAACCCCGAATCGCAGCGCTCTCCTGCTGCTCGATCCAAGCCACGTGGAGCCTTCACTCGCGACTCGCGGTGACGACTCCTCCACAGCCCCCGGCGTGCCCCCTCCCCGCACCTCCCCCCAGCCCCCGCTTTGGATGTGGGGGGGCTCCCATCATCCCCCCCCCCCAAGACGCGCGAGGTCAAGGGTCACGCCACAGGTGCGCGTCTTCATTACCGCGTGGGAAGCGCCTCGCTCATGCAACATTAATGACCAAGAATTGGCGACGCGGGGAGGAGACGGGAGGGGGAGGTTGGAGCCGGGGGGCAGGGATAGTGGCGCGGTAGAGGGGGAGGTAGAGGGGAGGTAGGAGGGAGGAAGCAGCCAAGTCTGCCCCCCACTCTGCTCCCCCCCTCCGCCTCCGCTTCTCGCAAGCTTCTGTAACGATATTGCTGCTGCTGCTGATGTAACGGCCTCGTATTTACCCGGAGTTGTAATTTGACGATTGCCCCAGACCTCCTCTTCCTCCGCGCTGTAATTGCCCTGCTCGGCTGGAAATGCGAGGCGACGCGGCCGCTGTCGCGAATTCCCGCCGCTTTTGTTGATGTCGCCTCCAACCCCACCGCTCGCAGGCGGGATTCACGCCACGCATTTGCGCTGCACGTTTCTTATCCGAGGCGACTCCTGAATTAATCGCAAGGCGGTGGGGGCGGGAGGTGAGGAGGGGGGGTGGTTTGGCGGGGGGGGGGGGGTCTAGGAAGGAGGGAGGTGCGAGTCGGATGGTGGAAAGGGTGGAGGTTGCGAGGTAGGCGTGGGTGTCCGGGACGCGGTGTGGGGGAGATGGAGGGGGCGGTGGTGGAGGATCTGGGAGGTTGTTTGCCCATATCCGGCGCCGCGTCTCTCCGCGTACGGGGGGGGGGGGGCGAATGCGGAGCAGCTCTGAGTTGGACGCAGCCGCGGAGCGTGGCGACCTCACGCGAACAAACAACGCAGACCCCCGTGGCCACCCACCCACCCCCTTTCCACCACTCCTCACCCCGTGTCGCCAAATCATAGAATGTTGGAGAAAGTGGCGCTGTCAACGAGCACCTCTCATGGCAGACGCGGCGGCTGATGGGGTGGCACCCCCAGCATCGTCCCCTGCCGCATTTGTCTCCCCAGGCGCTAGCCCCCCCCCCCCCCGCCCCCCCTGACTCGCCCTACGTGGAGACACGGTGTCTATGATGGGACTGCGAGCGTTCATTCTCGGCTCCCGTTCGCCGCCTGCATGAGGCCACGGCTCGCCGCATCTGACGTTGCCGCGTTCTCTGTGGTGAATCCAGGCGAAGGCAGCGTGGTGGCTGGCGGTGGGGGGGAGGAGGGGGGGCGGAGGGACACGGGGGATGCGGCAGAGAAAGAGAGAGATTGGGGAGATGGACTCATTGTGTTGATCTCGCGGGGAGAGGAGAGGGAAGAGAGATGAGAGCAGACAAAGCCATTGTTCTGATCTAATGAGAGAGAAAATAAACTCCCATACCCGTCCCTCCACAATAAAAGAGAATTTTTCTTTTAAAGAAATCCCATCAGCCCCACGACCGTCTGCAAGTGCGGGATTTCAGCAGCATTGATTTAAAAAACAAGTACAACTCTAGACCGATGTCTACGTCCCGTGTCTCATCAGCAGAGCGAGACTTACGCACGGCTGTGGCTGATGGACTGATATGGGGAAGGATGCGTGTCGTGGTCTGTCTGTGTCTGGGGGTTCCGATCCCGCTCGTGCAGGTTCGTGAGTTGTGTTCGATGGGGCCGAGCCCACTCTTTGGATCGCTTCTCGACACATTTTTGAAAGGGCACCACCCAGCAGCAGCTGTCCCTGTGCGGCAGGATGTGCCTGAGCACGTGGCCTGCGAGCGGGCAACTAATCTGCCGTTGGAAGGGGGGGGGGCAATGATTGTGTCTGTAATTTGCGGGAATTTAGTTTCTGATAATTTGGCAAAATGTAGACCATAACGCCGGCTCACAGTGACCTACTCGTTTCAAACGACGTCAGGGCACCTTTAACGGCTACCGTCTAACGGATGTTTCGGTATTACACCGCAGTTATAACTAGGGCGGCCTGCTGGTTTCGACCCGCGAACCTCTGCAACGAACCGACGACCCCGAATCTGCTGGGCAGCGTCACCTCCCCGGTGCCGAAGCCCCCGTTTCTCGTCGTGTTGCCGAACCACAACGCGAGCCACGTGACTCAAGAGCAGCGCTCTCTGGGAGCTGCTGTCGCCGAGAGGCGGAAGACAGAAAGAGAGAAAGGAACGGGGTAGCTGCTGATCTCATAAGACAGGGCGCTTTATGTGGTTTTGATCTCACTCAGCGAGGAAAATAAGGAGCGCTCTCCAGTGAGAGAGGGCGAGAGAGAGAGAACAGAACTGCCCCCGGTGATAATCCCATTAGACAGCAGCAGGAGAGGGGGAGACAGCCGAGACAGTGAGAGAGGAGCCACTCGTGGCACTGATCGTACAAGAGAGAGAGAGTGTGAGAGTGAGAGAAAGAAGGGGTCCGCTGTTCATGGTGCTAAACCCCTGAGAGGGGTAAAGAGGGGGCGGGGGGGGGTAGATTTTGCGAGCGAAGTAAACCGCTGTCCATGGTTCTGAACTCACGAGAGAGAGAGAGAGGGAGGGAGAGTGACAGGGAGAGCGCGCGAGAGAGGAGGAAGGGAGGAACATCGGGAGAGAGATGGAGCGTGTGACAGAGAGGGGGACCGCTGTCCATGGTTCTGAACTCACGAGAGAGAGAGAGGGAGAGAGACAGGGAGAGCGCGCGAGAGAGGAGAAAGGGAGGGACATCAGGAGAGAGATGGAGCGTGTGACAGAGAGGGGGACCGCTGTTCGTGGTGCTGATCCCATGGGAGGGGACGAGAGGAAAAGCGAGTGGGATAGGGGAGCCGCTGTCTTTGGTCCTATGCCCCTTAGTGGAGCGGGGGGTGAGCTGGAGAGGGGAGGGGAAGCTGTATGTGGTGCTGAGCCCGTGGGAGCGTGGCCGCTTTAATTCATCTGCTCTGCTCAAAGCTGTTGTGCGAAATTTGTAAAGAGGGGAAACGGTGGAGGAGGCATATCGCGAGCTGAAGCCATCTGCTCGCGAGCGGCAGCAGTCAATGATAAAGAACTGAATGACGGAATGTAATGTCCTGCGTGGGTGTGCGTGCCTGTCACGCCACACGAAACCTCCGGGTCTTCTCCGCCACCGAGATGCCCTCCTTTATCTATGCTTTCTAAACGTGGAGCCATCTAAAGGAGCGTCCGCGTCGCTTTATGGCGGCTAGTTTGCTTAACCAGAACTGGATTGTTTGAGGAGCTCGCAAAATCCTTGACCGTTTTGGACACGGTCCCATCAGTGAGCTCCTGCGTCAGGCGAAGTTGCGTTGGCTGGGTCATGTGGCCCGTATGCTCAGCCACCCAATGCCCAAGCAGCTTCTGTTCGGCCTGATAGCGCGGGCTAAACAGGCACGGTACGGGCGAGAGAAGGAATTGACTGATGCGGTGCAGGAGGATGTGGAGCTGAGTAGACGTTGTGTGTGTGTGTGTGAGATAACGCGCGTACGTACGCGTGGGTGTGAGCGTATTTGTATGTGAGGAGCGTTGGCGCAGTGCGCTATGATTCTGGCGACTTGAGTTTGTCTCATGCTCACGACTCACATCATCAGTGGTGAATCTCTGAACCGGTCCTGGGCTTCCCCAGGTAGGCTCAGCCTGAAATTAGAATCTGGTGCGGTGTTTCGTAAACATCAGAACTCTGTGAACATCATCAAATGTGGCCGAGTGATGATGCTGCCCCCCCCCCACCCCCACTCGTGTGCCGTGCCGGCCTTCATAGGTGCTCGCTTACAGCACTTGCCCTCCGTAAGAGTATGTTAGAGGCTATACGGGCGATCTTTGTCTGTGTGTTTACCAGTGCAGAGAAGCCGGAAAGCGATCCGCAGTGGAATTCACATTTTTCATTGGCGGGGGGGGGGGGGGTTTGGGGGCCCCCGAGCTGCTCCCGCGTTCAAACCCAACAACAACAACAACAACGCCTCCCCCCCCCCCTCGTCAGAACACATTCATGGGCGGGGGCGGGGGTGAGAGGCGGACGTCGATGGGGGTGGTGGTGGGGAAGGGGAAGGAGAGGGTGGGTCCACAATTTAAAGCTTTTTTATACAAGGCCCACAACATTAATTACAAAAAAAACATTAATTGTAATTCATCCGGTGAAAATTGATAGCGTCACAGAGTGGGAGAGGGGGAAGGGGCGTGTGCGTGGGGGGGGGGGGCTCTAGCCCCTCCCCCTCCGCTTTTGGATCAGCCACTGATGGGGGGGACAAACCCCGCCACGCGTGAGTTCCCGTGGAGGAGGAGGAGGCGGAGGCGGTGTGGGGGCTGATTCTAATTTTACGATGCCCACGTGTCCGGGGGGAGGGGAGAGAAGGGGAGGCCAGGGGGGTGGGGGGGTACTAATAATTGAGTGAATTGTGGGATCTGCGCTGGTGCATTAAACGTGAGTGATGAGTGAGCGTCTAGACCACGGCCGCGTTACGGGGTGGTCGGATGTGAAGGGGGTTTGGGTACGTGGGAGAGGGAGGGAGGGAGGCAGGGGCGGAGCGAAGCTAGAGAAAGACCCAAAAACAGACCAGACACGGGGCTCTGATTAGTTTCACGCGACGGCTTTCAGGGCCAATATTAGGGCCCATAATTGGTTTATTTTGGGTTGGATTATCGCGTCGGTATACCACCACCAATTGTTAAACTGTAACCCTGCACAACTAGACAGAGCCAATCAAATCAAGTTGTCACGTCGTGGGCAATTATAACCGATTTGCTTTGATTTATCAGCAAAAAACTAATTTTGACATTTCAAAAAGCATAACCCAAGTCCGGAGACTCAGACTCAAATCAAACCCGAGCCCGACCCGTGCCAGACCCGTGCTAGACCCATGCCAGACGGTTCATTCACTGTCGCTTCAGTCTCCCATCCCTGCTCACTGCGCGAAGAAGACAAAGAGTGAAGGAGGAGCGCCGAAGGGTGGTGGAGAGCGACGATGATGATGTGAAGAGGAGGTGACAAGCAGTGTGCCGGAGGAGGTTGTATAAGGGGCCATACATAAATGACGTCAAGCGATTTTGGACGATTTTGGACGATTTTTGACCCCCCCCCCTCAAATATGACGTCACAAAGCTCTGCCCCCCCAAATAAAACATGCTTCAAATCGCTTTAAACTATTGTCATTTTCTTGGTTCTTTCGGTAAAGTCACGTAGAAGGGAAGTAATGAAATAATAAAAATAAAACATAATAAAATAATTCTCACGACGTTTCGGCCACAACGCAAGCAGCCGTCCTCAGGTGAAGAACATGTCTGGTGCATTGTTCTTCACCTGAGGACGGCTGCTTGCGTTGTGGCCGAAACGTCGTGAGAATTATTTTATTATGTTTAATTTTTATTATTTTATTACTTCCCTTCTACGTGACTTTACCGAAAGAACCAAGAAGATGAATCCCTGCAGTCACGAAAGCTTTAAATCGAAATGTAACTATTGTCATTGTAGTGAGTATTTAATGTGGCGCTGCACTCTGATGTTGTAGTAGCAAACATTTATTAAAAAGTCTATTTAATTCAAGTAGAACGTGTTGTCTATATTTATTAAAAGTTTCGCATTTTGTATGTCACATTTCTCAAACCCCCCCACCACCCCACTCGTCACACATCGTCACAAATATCTGCCCCCCACCCCCCCCCCTAGCTGCGTGACGTAATTTATGAACGGCCCCTAAGTGGGGGAGGGGGGGAGCTGGAATCTGTGTTTATAAATGGAACAGCATAACGGTGGACTGCCCCCCCCCCCCCGCCATGCGTTCCGTGGGCCGCGTTTCATTAAAAGCTCTTGCACGAGGAGAGAGCGAAGGAGGCGAGGGAGCCCGGGGCGATCGTAATTGCTGCGCCGCAACGCGGAGCCAGCCGCGGACACAAAGAACAGCGAATTTCCTGCGAGATAATCAACGGTCACGTGACGACAGAGCGCGCCCGGTGAGGGATTGGGGTGGGGAGGGGTAGAGATGTCGTGGACGTGGTGGGGGGGTTGTAGGGGGTCGTACGGGGGGCAGGGGGGCTAAGACCTCCCCCCCCCCCCACTCGCGATGGCAGCGAGGAGATTGTGAGAAGCCGCGGGAACTTGGGGCGCTCAGTGTCACGCCCGTGACCGCTGGGTCTGGGATGACGCTGATGGTGTTGATGGACGGCTATTGATGAGGATTACGTTGATGCCCATGATTACAATGATGGCCGTGCTGATGCCGCTGCCGCTGATGATGGAACGCGTGCTACGATCGGATGCCTCGAGTAACTTCAACCGATGTGAAGGGCTCGACTCCCCCCACAACCCCCCCACCCTCAAGCCCCCGACCCCCACCAACCCCCACCAACCCTCATCGCACGCGACAAGAAGCAAGATAACCCAGCTGCTCCTAATACCCTCGTGTCCCCCGTGTATCTCTGCCACTCCCTCCCACACACCGCACAAGACAAAGATCCCAGCCGTGTAGCCTGCAACAGACTGTTGGGGCGAGTGCTGTTAGCGAGCACCTATGAAGGCCGGAACGGTACAAGAGGGGGTGGATGGCCAGCACCACGCCCGACCGCCTTTGTCTCCCCAGTGACAATGATTCCACAATGCACCAGGTACTCATTTGAGGCGGAGTAGACCTTGAGGAGGCCCAGGACCGGTTCAGATAATCGTCACTGGTGTTGGCCGTGAGCGGGAATCGAACCCGGGTCGCCGGGTTCATAGAGCAGCGCGCCAACCGCTACACTTCCACTATACACACACCGCACACACAGACACACAACAACAACCGCCATTCGCCACTAAGTGGCGGTGACGTCACCACGACGCTTGTGCCAGGCCATGTGCACATTGAGGCCACGTGAAGTGTCGAACGCCCGCTGGCAGGAGGTCAAGGGGCAGACCCAGCAGGTGCCACGGATCGACTGACTGAGATGACCGAGATGACTGGC
Organism: Lethenteron reissneri; assembly: GCF_015708825.2. Taxonomy (NCBI): domain Eukaryota; kingdom Metazoa; phylum Chordata; class Hyperoartia; order Petromyzontiformes; family Petromyzontidae; genus Lethenteron; species Lethenteron reissneri. The sequence goes on from NC_083781.1 coordinate 7,407,476, forward strand.
TGATGCACCACCTGTGCCCCCGACTGTGCCAACTTGCTGTGCTTTAGCCACCCGGCGCTCCGCTCGTAGTTGTGAGCGTCGCTCCTCCGCCCTCCGTTGTTGTTGGAGGGCGACTGCCTCCAACGGCCCAGCAGCGTCCTTCACGAGCCTTCTCCACAGAGGCCGATCTTGACACCGCTGGTACCAGTCATCGGCAAGTCCACTCAGCTCCACGTCCTCCTGCCCAACATCACTCCATCTCTTCTCTAGCCCGTGCCGCGCCCGTTTAGCCCCCTCGATCCGGCCGAACAAAAGCTGTTTAGGCATGCGGTGGCTGGGCATGCGGGCTACATGACCCAGCCAACGCAGCCTTGCCTGCCGGAGGAGCTCACCGATTGGACTTTGCCCAGATCTTTCAAGGATTTGTGAGCTCCTCACACAATCCAGCCTGGTTAAACCCAGGATGGATCGTAGGCAGGCCAACACAGACACACACACCTACAACAACAACCGCCATTCGCCACTAAGTGGCGTTGACGTCACCACGATGCTTGTGCCAGGCCAAGTGCACCTTGAGGCCACGTGAAGTGTCGAACGCCCGCTGGCAGGAGGTCACGGGGCAGACCCAGGTGCCACGGGTCGACTGACCGAGATGACCGAGATGACTGGCTGATGCACTACCTGTGCCCCCTACTGTGCCAACTTGCTGTGCTTTAGCCACCCGGCGCTCCGCTCGTTGTTGTGAGCGTCGCTCCTCCGCCCACCGTTGTTGTTGGAGGGCGACTGCCTCCAATTGCCCAGTAGCGTCCTTCACGAGCCTCCTCCACTGAGGCCGATCTTGACACCGCTGGTACCAGTCATCGGCAAGTCCACTCAGCTCCACGTCCTCCTGTACCACATCACTCCATCTCTTCTCCAGCCCGTGCCGCGCCCGTCTAGCCCCCTCGATCCGGCCGAACAAAAGCTGTTTAGGCATGCGGTGGCTGGGCATGCGGGCTACATGACCCAGCCAACGCAGCCTTGCCTGCCGGAGGAGCTCACTGATGGGACTTTGCCCAGATCTTTCAAGGATTTGTGAGCTCCTCACACAATCCAGCCTGGTTAAACCCAGGATGGATCGTAGGCAGGCCAGCCTAAATGTTTCCAACCGGCGAAGATGCTCCACCAGGGGGGTCCACGTCTCGCAAGCGTAGAGAAGGGAGGGAATGACCGTGGCCGAGAAGACCTGAAGCTTCGTGCGGAGCGACAGACCAGGTAGCTTCCACACAGCGTTACGCAACCGATGAAAAGATATTGCCGCTCGACTGATTCGGAGTGAGACCTCTGCTGATAAACTGGAGCCGGTCATAAGCACACTGCCCAGGTATGGGAAACTCTCCACTCTCTCCACAACTGCCCCATCACCAATTGGGAGTTGTGGGGGTGGAGCGTCCGATGGTACAAAATACCCAGGCAGGTGCTTAGTTTTGGTGGGGCTGATGGTAAGGCCCCACCTCTTAGTGGCACGCTCCAGTCTCAGCAGCAGCGTCTCCAACTCCTCTTCTGAATGAGCAGCTATTACCAAATCATCGGCATACATAACGTGGTTGACCAATAGGGAGCCATCCCTTGATCGCACCCGGGCATCGATCAGCCTCCCATTATATCTGTACCAAATGGAAATTCCCCCGGTACAGCTATTGAAGGCTTCACGAACTAAGCGGTCAAAATAGATGTTAAATAATGTGGGAGCCAGAGGACATCCCTGTCGCACCCCAAGGTGTACAGGGAAAGGCTCCGACTCCCTACACAGACACACACACCTACACGCCTACACACACACCTACACAGGCACACACATACACCTACACACCTACACACACTTACACAGACACACACACCTACACAGACACACACACACCTACACAGACACACACACCGACACAGACACACACACCTACACAGACACACACACACCCCTACACAGACACACACACCTACACACACACACACCTACACAGACACACACACCTACACAGACACACACACACCTACACAGACGCACACACTTACACAGACACACACACACCTACACACACACCTACACAGACACACACACACACCTACACAGACACACACTCCTACACAGACACACCTACACACACCTACACAGATACACACACACCTACACAGACACACACACCTACACACACCCTACACACACACACCTACACAGACACACACCTACACAGACACACACACCTACACACACACCTACACACACACACCTACACAGACACGCCTACACAGACACACACACACACCTACACACACACACCTACACACACACACACACCTACACAGACACACACACCGAGATACACACCTACACACACACACCTACACAGACACACACCTACACAGACACACACACCTACACACACACACCTACACAGACCACCTACACACACACCTACACACAAACACACCTACACACACACACACACCTACACAGACACACACACGCCTACACAGACACACACTCCTACACGCACCTACACACACACCTACACAGACAAACACACACACCTACACAGACACACACACAGACACACACACACACACAGACAAACACAGCTACACTTACACACCGCTACACACACCTACACACACCTACACACGCACACACCTACACACACACCTACACACACACCTACACAGACACACACACCTACACACACACACGCACCCACGCACATCCACGGGGTGGGGAGGCGTTCGCAGCCTCGCGTGAGCGCGGCGCCGCCGCCTCCTCCTCCGACGGCGAGAAGTTGATTTCTGTGACAATGGCACCTTGCAGCGCGTGCTGCGAGAGAGATAAAGAGGGCCGAGGAGCGGGGGGCGGGGAGCACGGGAACATGCCGGGGGAGGAGGGAGGAGGGGGGAGCATTAGCGGGGGGGGTGTGGGAAGCGACGCGGGCGGTCGTGGGCCGCTTCGTCGGACTGTGCGCGCTAATTGGGGGCACGAGCCGATAGGGTCCCACGACTTAAACGCGCCCACCCCCTCCCCTCCCCCGCTCCTCCCTCCCCCTGTGTCTCCCACTCGCTCACGACTCCCCCCCCCCCCCCTGGTCTCACCCAGCCCCGCAAGCCCCCCCCCCCCCCCCCCGCTCGGCGCGGATGAATCTCCTCGTGTCGCGCACCTCCCTTCGTTTCAACTAAATCGCCATTTTCTCCTCTTTTACCGCTAACCCCCCGGGCACTGCTGCCCCCCCCCCCCGCGCGCGCGCCCTCCAAATCCCCCCCCCCCCCGCCGCCCCCCCCCCCCCCACAGCCCTCCCCTCCTCCACCCGTTATCCTCGCCGCTGACACGGCGCGTGTGATGCGGGCGGAGCTGTAAGAGCTCTGAAGGTCCCGCGCAGGCAATCTCTGGGCACGTCGCTTCTCGTTCCCTCGATCCCTCCAAACGCCCCCCCCCCCCCGCTCTCCCCCCCTCCCCCGCGTCTCTCCTCCTGCTGCACAATCTCTCCCTGAGCCCGTGTCCTCCATCTCCCCCCCCCCACCACCCACCACCCACCATCACGCCCCCCGGTCTCTATTCAATCTCTCTCCTTACTCCACCATCAACCCTCATTGCATCCACTATCTCACCATCACTGATGCCATCACTCCCCCGTCTCTCCGCTCACCACCGCTCTCCTCTCCACGTCTGTCTAGGAACCCCTTGGGGCCGATCTCTCCACCCACATCCTCATCCCCCAAACTCCCCATGCCCCCCCTCCCCTCTGCTGCCAGAATCCATCTGCTCCCCTGTCATTTGTGTAGTCACGGCACTGTGAAGACAACCCTCCTCCCGCGTGACGCGGATGAAAAACCTCAACCCACCTCGCCCGATCCTCACTCTCACCCCTTGACTAGGCTGAGTCATGTAGCCCGCAAGCTTCTGTTGGTTCAGACAGGGACAGAGGGTGACCAACAGGCGCGAGAGGAGATGGGCTGATAGATACACGAGGATTGTAGAGCTGAGTGGACTTGCCGATGACCGGTCACCAGCGGTGTCAAGATCGACCTCGGCGGAAGAGGCTTCGTGAAGGACGCTGCCACTGGGCAGTTGGAGGGCGACGCCCTCCAACAACGGCGGAGGAGCGGACGCTCACAACAACGAGCGGAGCGTCCGTGCGGCTAAAACGCAGCGATCTTGCAGTTCGGGGCACAGGTGGTGCGTCTGCCAGCCAACTCACGGCACGTGGATGTGTCGCGTGACCTCCAGCCAGCAGCGAGCCTTGTACACGCTCCACGTGACGGCCTCAAAGCGCACCTAGCCTGGCACAAGCGCGATAGTCGCGGTGACAGCACGGATCGTGCCTGCCGCCGGTTCATGTGTCAGCGCGAGTGTCGATTGCGTGCACGGGCAAGAGCCTCGTTCAGACTCGGACTCAATTTGGTGCACGGCGCGGCCACGCGTTTGTCTCCTCCTCCTCCTCTTTGCCGGTCACGCCGTCCTCCCATGAGCCGCTCGCTCACAGCAGCAGCCTTGCGCCAACAGCCTGTGGAGGCCACACGAGGGGGGGGGGGTGTGGTGTGGGGTGGGGGGGGGGTCTTTGCCTCTGCTCTGTGCGCGTTCGGAATGCGTGAGTGCCGTGGCCACGCGAGCCACAAAACATATTTACTCGTGGTTGGTGTGGGGGGAGAAGGGGGGGAGGGGAGAGGGGGGAGGGGAGAGGGGGGAGGGGCTCTGCTCGCGTCTGCGGCTCCCCCCCTCCCCCTCCTCACTTCCACATCCATTCCACACGGTAACCCCCCCCCCCCCCCGTACCTGCCACCCTCTCCCACCATCGCCCATGTTCTTGCAACCACCGCCACCACCACCACCACCTCCTCCTCCTCCCCACTGTCACCCACCAACCTCCCACTTGCCTCTCACCGTCTCTCATCATATTCCGGAATTCTGAATATATATAGAGAGAGGAGATGGTGGGGGGGGAGAAGCGGGGAGTGGAGGCTGTCGGCGAGGGGAGAGGGGAATGAGCTGACAGACCCGAGTTGGGGCAAGAATTAAACCCTCGGGGACGGCAAAGAGAGGCAAGGGGGACGGGGGGTGAGGGGGGTGCGAGGGGGACCCCCCCCCTCCCCCGGGGATCGTGTCGCCCAAACCCCCCAACCCCCCCCCCTTACACCCCCCCCCCCCCCCTCTGACACCCTCCCTCCCTCCCCAGGACTCCTCCATTCGGGGATCATCGGGCTGACCCCTTCTCCGAACCGGGAACTCAAACCTGTCATCCCCGTGGCCCCCATAACTCTGGTGCGGGGGGGGGGAGTGGAAGGGGGGCGGGAGGGGGGGGTGATGGTTCCCCCACAGCCCCTCCCCCCAACCCGCCCGCCGCCCCTGCCGGAGTAGTTGCTGCGGATCATGACGTCACGCCGAGTGATCGCGCTGCTGCGGATCATGACGTCACGCCGAGTGATCGCGCTGCTGCGGATCATGACGTCACGCCGAGTGATCGCGCTGCTGCGGATCATGACGTCACGCCGAGTGATCGCGCTGCTGCGGATCATGACGTCACGCCGAGTGATCGCGCTGCTGCGGATCGTGACGTCACGCCGAGTGATCGCGCTGCTGCGGATCGTGACGTCACGCCAAGTGATCGCGCTGCTGCGGATCATGACGTCACGCCGAGTGATCGCGCTGCTGCGGATCATGACGTCACGCCGAGTGATCGCGCTGCTGCGGATCGTGACGTCACGCCGAGTGATCGCGCTGCTGCGGACTATGACGTCACAAAGATCGCCCCCCAACCCCAAAACCCGCGCGTAGCACACACCTCGACGGGTTATGGGGCCGTCCATAAATGACGTCACGCGATTTTGAACGATTTTTTACCCCACTCCCCCCCGTAGGTGCGTGACGTCATTTATGGACGGCCCCTTATTCGCCCGAGGCTGCAAAAGCGTCGCGGAGACCCGGGACCGGCGTCGGATATTCTCCACCGTTGCGCACCGAGAGAGAATTGATTTGAGGCCGAGTGAACCTAGGGGAGGCGCGGGTCCGGTTCGGATATCCGTCACCGATGTTGTCCGTGAGCGGGAATGGAACTCGGGGGTGTTGGACGGGTCGGTAGCCCACGCTGATCTGGCCCACCCCTTCCAATCCACCGCCCCCCCCGCCCCCCACATTTCGACAGTGGCAAGAGCGTGAGAGAGCCGTTGGTGGGACAAGAAGTGAGCCCAGCCCAGGCTCAAGTGCAATGGCTCAGCACGGCTCGGGGCTGGGCTCCATTGGCCGTGAAAACGCCGCACGGGGAAAATGTCCACGGCGACATCCCCCCCATCCCCACCGCCCCCCCCACCGCCCCCCCCCCCCCCCACCACCGCCTCCGTTGCGGCCCCCCGCTGCCACCACATCCATTGGGGGGTTGCGCTCCGCTGCGCCCGTCGCGGCTGCGAGCGCCGCGTTCCAATTCGTGGCCGAGTCAGCGGCGGCAGCGGCAGCAGCGGCAGCCACGACGGGACACCGCGAGGCGACGCGTCCCACCAGCCCCCCCTGGCCTCTTGCAGCCAGTCACCTGCCGCTTCGCTCTCTCTCTCTGCTCCCCAATCCTTGGGTCCCGCTCCAAAACCCACAACTTCCTTGCTCTGTTCCCATGCTCCCTGCTCCCCTTGCGTTATGTTTCTGGCCTCCCTGCTCCACGCTCCCCCCCCCCCCCGCCATGTGTGGTGCTGGTAGAGCTAGGGGGTTGGACCCCCCCCCCCGCGAGCCCCCCGAACACGAACACCGGATGGGGGCGACCCTGCGATGGCAGCGGTGCACGAAGCGCACACAACAGAGTTGTTGTTGTTATTCTTAGGTTTTTTTTCCGGTAAAGTCACGTAGGTAAAAAAATTAAAATTGATAAAAGTAAAATAAGATAAAAACCACGACGTTTCGGAGGCAACATAAGCTTCCGTCTTCAGGTGGAAGACGGAAGCTTGTGTTGCCTCCGATACGTGACTTTACCGAAAAAAACTAAGAATATGAATCTTTGCAGTCACGAAAGCTTCAAATCTAGAGTTGTTGTTGTTGTTTAATGTCTCCCGATGAAGAGTTGTTTAAATTGGCTACCTATCACGGTGCGGGTAAGGGGTGGCGTTGCCGGCCGCCTTTGCCTCTCCAACAAGGTTCGAATGGCATCGGCGTTGTCGGTGTTTGGGCGGCGGCAGCAGGAATCGACCTGTGCAGAGATCTGGTACCGACGTTGCTGCGTCGAACTTCACGACGGCAAAAATACACGCGGATGACCCACGCTTGTACACGAATGACCCACGCGTGTACACGGATGACGCACGCGTGTTTAGGTTCGGCCACACGATGGTAATTTTATGCCAACACATTATTGTCGTTAACCCCTCCACCACCCGGCGAAATTGTTCCAACGTTGCTCTCCAAGCGACAGAGCTCCCCTTACCCCCTCCCCGTGCTCCCCCTCCCCCCGTGCTCCCCCCCCCCCCCCGTGCTCCTCCTCCCCCCGTGCTCCCCCTCCCCGTGCTCCCCCTCCCCCTTCCTCCATCAGGCGGTGAGCTCTAGAATCTCGGGGGGGGGGGCGGGGGGGGGAGAGAGGTGGGGTGTGTTACCCGCACGGGTCACATGGAGCTTCTGGTCTCGCTGGGAAACCCGCTCGGGGGTTTGGTCGACGTTGGGAAAGGTGGAATTCAGGAGGGGTGAGGTCGGGTGGACTGTCTCCAGTTTCCGCCTTCATGTGGTGGGTGGACAGCCCTCTCACGACAACACCAACAACAACGACAGGTACCAGGGAGTGCCTCTGGCTCTTCTCGACGAAAGGATGAGTGAAGGGGGCGTGGGAGCGCGGCGCGGAGGTGCGGGAGGCTGAGTCCCAGGCGATTGTGGACTCGACTCCCCGTCAACGGGAGGCGTTAAAGCGGTGGCGTTGGCAGAGTCGTGGCGATGTGTAAACATCGCCACTAGGGAGACAAAGGCGGCCGGGCGTAGTGCTGACCACCCACCTCCTCTGTAGCGACTGCCATCGGTGCTGGCTAACGGAACTTGCCACCCCCCCCCTCTCCCCAATTCTGTTAAATATATCAGGGGGGTGTTTGTCTTTGGGTGTGTTTCGAGTACGAATGAGTGTGCTATTGCATGAGTGAATTAACGAGTGATTACACTAGTTAGTGAATGAGTGATTGCATGGGTTCGTGAATGAGTAATTGCACGGGTTCGTGAATGAGTAATTGCCCGAATTAATGAGTGATTGCGTGAGTGTGTGATTGCACGAGTGTGTAATTACATGAGCGAGTGTGTGATTGCAGGCGTGAGTGTGTGATTGCATGCGTGAGTGTGTGATTACATGAATGTGTGTTTACATGAATGAGTGAATAAGCGATTTCGCAAGTGAATGAGCGATGGCAATATACCGAGTGAATGAGCGATCGTACGTGCGACTGAATGAGCGCGTGGCCCCACGCGTGAATGGGGGTGGTGGGGGGGCGGGTGCGTAGTTGAGTGAATGAATTCGTGCACGCAATCATTCCATGCAGCTTGACTGCTGCTGTTGCTGTTGTTGCGCGTGCGTGACGCTCTCCCTCCAAGGCCCCTCCCGCCCGCCCACCACTCAGACCCATCCACCCTCCCTGGACAGGACGGGCGGTGGGGGTGGGTCTCGAGGCCACATCCCCGGTGCTCGCCCCGTCACGGTGATTCGAGGGCGGGGAGTTGGGAGTGGGGACCGTTAAATTAAAAGCGCGGTATTGAACGTGCCGCTGTTATGAGCGCTCGGAGATCACGGGGTCGGGAGGGAGAGGGGAGACGGAGGGAGAAGGGGAGGAGGAGGAGAATGAGGAGAGAGAGAGAGAGCCTAAGAGGCATACGAGGGTGAAGGAAGGTGAGCGAGTGGGGTCTCAGGAAGACGTGTGGGGCGGGAGGAGAGAAGTGGGGGGGGGGGGGGGGGGGAGGTCAGATTCACGTCGTCAACCCCGCGTGTCCAAGCAACAGGCGGCAGAAACGGCCCTGAGAGTGGAGAGGAGGGAATGGGGAACGCCGAGAGAAAGCGAAGCTCAATGGGGGGGGGGGAGGGGGGGCAGACGAGAGTTCGGGAGAGATGCGAGAGCGATAGTGCGACGCGGATTGGACGGGACGTGGTGAGAGGCAGGCAGGAAGAAGGCGCGGGGATGAGAGGGGTCACTCGGGGTTAGCGCAATCAGCCGGCGGCAGTTGAAAGAAAGAGAGAGCCGAGAGGGGAGAGCTGCGGGGGAGATAGTCGAGAGAGTGAGAGAGAAAAGGTTTTCCCCTTTTTTCTGGCAACAAAACAGGTGTTGAGATGTTACAAGACCAAACTGATTTTTTTTTACAAGGAATCATGTCTGCGTTAACCACAATGCTTGTGGTCAGAATGCAAACATAGAACATACTCTGATAATATATGCATTGTCTTTGAAACTGATTGGTCCACACCAGAGACAGCTTTCTTTTGAGCCTCGTCTTAAAACGGCGTTAGACCAGAGGACGCCAAAAGGCGAACGGCACAAAGATAATGCCACTATCAGAGTAATGAGGGCTCGGGGTGAGCAGCTACATCATGGGACCTCCTTAGCCAGTACCAAAATATGAGAATGAGTTTTCCCCTTTTTTCTGACCACAAGAAATTGTGGTTAATGCAGAGATGAATCCTTGTAAAAAGGTTTCAGTTTGGTGTTTTAGCATCTTGACACAGCTGTTTTGTTGCCAGAAAAAAGGGGAAAACCTATTATCGTATTTTGGTACTGGCAAAGGAGGTTCCATGAAGAGAGAGAGAGAGTTTCCCTCCGCATTTCGAAGCGTGCGTTTCTCATTTCCTTTTGGAAATATGCCTTTTGAGAATTTAGAACTGTCAATTTACGACAACTGAATTTTTTTTATTTTTGCATCTGCTGAATGTAACGTTTCGTCTCTATAAGGGTCAAATATCGAATCCGCGATTCCACTTGGTAGTAACCGGTGATTTGGTATTAATCTGTGCAGAGTATTCACGCTACAGGTCAAGGTGCATCTCGTCATTTACAAACCATCTGCCTCTCCGGAACAACTCATTTGCCTTTCAAATAAGAGACAGAACACTTGGTAGTTAGGTGTAGGAGATATATTCTCGACAATACCAATTGTTACTCGATGAAGTGTTGTGATCATGACTGCGTTAATTGCCGTTTAATAAATTAAACTTTTGCACTTTAAATAAAAAAGAGAGTGATGAGAGGGATGAGAGCAAAAAGATGACGGGGAGCTCTGCATGCTGATATGAGCTACCCGTCGGAGGCTGTCGGACTGCGAGAAGGGCTGCGTGCAGAACGAGAGAGAGCGAGAGAGTGAGCGAGATAGTGAGCGGGAGAGTGAGCGAGTGAGTGAGCGAGTGAGTGAGCGAGAGAGTCAGCGGGAGAGTCAGCGGGAGAGTGAGCGGGAGAGTGAGCGAGTGAGTGAGCGAGAGTGAGCGGGAGAGTGAGCGGGAGAGCGAGCGGGAGAGCGAGCGGAGAGCGAGCGGGAGAGCGAGCGGGAGAGCGAGCGGGAGAGCGAGCGGGAGAGCGAGCGGGAGAGCGAGCGGGAGAGCGAGCGGGAGAGCGAGCGGGAGAGCGAGCGGGAGAGCGAGCGGGAGAGCGAGCGGGAGAGCGAGCGGGAGAGCGAGCGGGAGAGCGAGCGGGAGAGAGCGGGAGAGCGAGCGGGAGAGCGAGCGGGAGAGCGAGCGGGAGAGCGAGCGGGAGAGCGAGCGGGAGAGCGAGCGGGAGAGCGAGCGGGAGAGCGAGCGGGAGAGCGAGCGGGAGAGCGAGCGGGAGAGCGAGCGGGAGAGCGAGCGGGAGAGCGAGCGGGAGAGCGAGCGGGAGAGCGAGCGGGAGAGCGAGCGGGAGAGCGAGCGGGAGAGCGAGCGGGAGAGCGAGCGGGAGAGCGAGCGGGAGAGCGAGCGGGAGAGCGAGCGGGAGAGCGAGCGGGAGAGCGAGCGGGAGAGCGAGCGGGAGAGCGAGCGGGAGAGCGAGCGGGAGAGCGAGCGGGAGAGCGAGCGGGAGAGCGAGCGGGAGAGCGAGCGGGAGAGCGAGCGGGAGAGCGAGCGGGAGAGCGAGCGGGAGAGCGAGCGGGAGAGCGAGCGGGAGAGCGAGCGGGAGAGCGAGCGGGAGAGCGAGCGGGAGAGCGAGCGGGAGAGCGAGCGGGAGAGCGAGCGGGAGAGCGAGCGGGAGAGCGAGCGGGAGAGCGAGCGGGAGAGCGAGCGGGAGAGCGAGCGGGAGAGCGAGCGGGAGAGCGAGCGAGAGAGCGAGCGAGAGGTGGGGGTTTACATAAAGCAAAGTTATAAAAAAAAATTACGAAATGATGAACGAAGCAAAGTGCCGAATACACCGAGCATCTTCTTGTTTCCACTGATCATAAAAAAGAGAGAGCAAAAAGAGGGGGCGGGGGGCGGGGGGTATCGGTGAAATAGTGGGAAGAGAGGGGAGAGACCGGGGAAAGAGCGGGGAGAGAAAGGGGAGAGAGTGGGCGGGGGGGGGGGGAGAGTGGGGAGAGAGCGGGGAGAGAGTGGGGAGAGAGTGGGGAGAGAGTGGGCGGGGGGGGGGGAGAGAGCGGAGAGAGGAGAGAGAGCGGGGAGAGAGCGGGGAGAGAGCGGGGAGAGAGCGGGGAGAGAGTGGGGAGAGAGTGGAGAGAGAAAGGGGAGAGAGAGTGGGCGGGGGGGGGGAGCGGAGAGAGAGGAGAGAGAGCGGGGAGAGAGCGGGGAGAGAGCGGGGAGAGAGCGGGGAGAGAGTGGGGGAGAGAGTGGGGAGAGAGTGGGCGGGGGGGAGGGCGAGTAGAGAGCGGGGAGAGAGCGGGGAGAGAGCGGGGAGAGAGTGGGGAGAGAGCGAGGATTGCTCTGGGAGGAGAGCGCCCAGGGAACGGGGGGGGGGGGGGAGCTGGAGACGCGCGCCACTCACGCCGCGTTATGAGGATCAATGCGCAAATAAAACCTCTGGGCACAAAAACAACGCGCGCGGATTTGCGATTCGTACGCCGCGGCTGAGACCACTCCCGGGGAGGGGCGGGGTCACGGGGCGAGGGGGGGGGTCACGGGGCGAGGGGGGGGGCAGGAAGAACGTCGGTGCATGGGATGGAGGGGAAGGAGTGAGGGACGGGGTGGGGGTGAAGGAGGGGGTGGGAGTGAAGGAGGGGGTGGGGGTGAAGGAGAGGGGGTGGGGGTGAAGGAGGGGGTGGGGGTGAAGGAGAGGGTGGGGTGAAGGAGGGGGTGGGGGTGAAGGAGGGGGTGGGGGTGAAGGAGGGGTGGGAGTGAAGGAGAGGGGTGGGGGTGAAGGAGTGGGTGAAGGAGGGGGTGAAGGAGGGGGTGGGGGTGAAGGAGGGAGGGAGTGAAGGAGGGGGTGGGGGTGAAGGAGGGGGTGGGGGTGAAGGAGGGGGTGGGGGTGAAGGAGGGGGTGGGGGTGAAGAACGAGGGGGGAAGGGGGGTGAAGTAATGTGTCGATGGTTCGGAAACACTTTGCGAGGCGCGTTAATTGCTGGGAGAAGGATGCGGGGCAAGAGGTGCGGGTGGGGGGAGGAGGGGGTCACTGTAGACGGTGCGGGGAACTCGGGGGGAGAGCGGGACGGGGGGGGAAGGGGAAAGGGGGGAGGGGGGAGGGGAGATTTGCGGTTGGCCGCAACCTCACGACCCCCGCCTCTTCCTCGCCCCTCCCCTCGCCCCCCCACTCTGAGAAACCCGGATCAACCTCCTCATACCCCCTCCCTCCGCCCCCTCTCACGGCCCCCCTCCGCCCGCCCGCCTCCCCCACTCGCCGTAACAAATTGAGGCCGCGCTTATCAGGACCGCGCAAGCCACGCGGAGAGCAGAGGGAGGGAGGGGGAGGGGGATAAGTTGGGGGTGGGGTTCTTGGGATCGCCTTGATGGATCCCCAGGCCCCCAACGGTGGTGGCGGGGGGGGGAGGTGGTGACGAGGGGGGGGGTGACGAGGGGGGTGAGTGACGAGGGGGGGGTGACGAGGGGGGGTGACGAGGGGGGGGTGACGAGGGGGGGGGGTGACGAGGGGGGGGGTGACGAGGGGGGGGTGACGAGGGGGGGGGTGAGTGACGAGGAGGGGGGTGACGAGGAGGGGGGGGGAAGAGTGACGAGGGGGGAGGGGTGAGTGACGACTCAGCGATCTGTGCGACTCTATCGCGGGCGGCTCCTTTCGACTCGCGGCGCGTTGACGAAGACGACGACGTCGACGACAGCAGCCCCGAGGCGCCAGATCGTGGCCGGCTGTCATAGCCAGCGGCTCGGCGCCGAAGCAGCCGCGGGGACGACAGTGGAGGAGGCTCTTGACAGCTGCCAGTGCGGCACGCGGCCGCCAGCTTGATCGCCTCTTCCAATCGGCGGCGTGCGTGATTGATGAACCCGCACTCACTGATTCACTGCGCTCTCTCGCTACTCGCAACTACGTCCCCACTACCACCCTGGTTGCTGTGCCGTGAACTTAGCTCCTGGGAGAGACCGAGGACTCGGTCTCTACCAGGCTGTGTCGTCTCAAACAAAGACAAAGATCCCCGCGTATAGCCTTAACAGACTGTAGGGGCAAGTGCTGTTAGCGAGCACTTATGGGTGGGCCAGCACCACGCCCGACCGCCTTTGTCTCCCCAGTGGCGATGTTTACACACCGCACCAGGTACTCGTTTCAGGCTGAGTTGACCTAGGGGAGGCCCAGGACCGGTTCAGATAATCGTCACTGGTGTTGGCCGTGAGCGGGAATCGAACCCGGGTGGCCAGGTTCATAGCGCAGCGTAGCGCTAACCACTACACCCACCGCTCCTCAAACACCACCACCAACACCACCAACCAACCACACTGTGTCCAACAACGACGCACAGCAGGTAACAACAACAACACTCGCCCACCACGCTGCAAACTCCTCCTCCTCCACTCGGGCTGTCGCAGCCACCGAGGGACCGCACTGACTCTCGCCATCATGGGACGGCGTCTGTCGCCCTACGCACAGCGGACGCACGTTTACCGATTCGTCTCTCGCTCGTAATAAAAACAATTTAAACAGCTGCCGAGCACGACAAGCGGGCAGCAACAAACAGCACGATCGGAGTGGCGATGGATCAGAGTGCGCCACGCGTGCCTTGAAGCGAGCCAGGTTGCTATTGTTGTAAGAGGTGAGGGATTGGGGGTGATGATGATGGGGGGAGGAAATTCCACAGCGGAGCGGTGATAGGGCAGCAGCAGCAGCGGAGAGAGAAGTGAGGTGACTTGCAGTGCAGTGAGTGAGCGGGTGAGTGGGCGGTTGAGTAGGTGGGTGAGTTGGTGGGTGAGTGGGTGGTTGAGTGGGTGGGTGAGTGGGTGGGTGGTTGAGTGTGTGGGTGAGTTGGTGGGTATGTGGGTGAGTTGGTGGGTGAGTGGGTGGGTGAGTGGGTGGTTGAGTTGGTGGGTGAGTGGATGGGTGAGTTGGTGGTTGAGTAGGTGGTTGAGTTGGTGGCTGAGTGGATGGGTGAGTTGGTGGTTGAGTGGGCGGGTGAGTGGGTGGGTGAGTTGGTGGGTGAGTGCCGTTGTGACCTGCATGGCCGCGGTGGGTGAACGCAGAATGAATCGAACTGTGGCAGTAGCGCTAGAAGAGTGATAAGGAGGCGACTGGTCGCCGGTGATTGAGTATATTTGCTCTACGTCATCGGGTTCACGCGATCGCTGCTACCTCTGTGAGCTACACTATATATATAAATAAAATATTTTATCGAATCGTGACTATTGATTATGCTGGAGGAGTCGCTAGGAGCCGAGTCATTTATCGCACGGCACCCTCTCCCCGAGGCCCCGTCCCTATCGAGGGGGGGGGGGGGCAGGGGAGGGGGGGGCACCTGAGGCTCGTCTAATCGCGAGGGGGTAAGGTGGGGGGGGTTGGCTAAAGGAGGGGGGTGGGACTGCGTTTTTAATGAGCACAGCTGTTCACCTGTCCGCCAATCTGAGGCGAGAGAAATCAAACTGGCAGGGGGGGGGGGGGGGCCGCGGTGGGGAGGGGGCGAGAGTAAAGGGGGGGGGGGGTGGGGGTTGTGGTGGTGGGGGCGAGGGGGGGAGACGCTGCTGCTGGGCATTGACCAGCTTGCTCAGACTGCGCCCGCGACTGATTGCGCCCCCCCCCCCCCCGTCATCCCACTCACCCCCCCACCCCACCCACTCTCCCTTTCTCTGTAAGCGAGCCTACGGGCCCCGTCACAGGAACGGCGAAATTCGTAAATCCGCTCCGGAATCTCCCCCGTGACCCGCTCCCGTCGCGCGCGGCTTTCCCCCCCCCCCCCCCCCCGGGAACCAGCGCCCCCCCCAATTCATCTTCATCAGAGAGAGAGAGGAAAAACTCACGGCTCGGCAGCGTTCATTAGGAGCCGGCTTTAGCCAGAGAGACGAGCTCTGCTCGCAGTTATTACCGAGCTCTCTGTCTCGCTCTCGCTCACTCTCGCTCACTCTCTCACCCTCTCTCACTCTCTCACCCTCTCTCACTCTCTCGCTTTCTCTCGCTCACTCTCTCACCCTCTCTCATTCTCTCATTCTCTCACTCTCTCACCCTCTCTCACTCTCTCGCTCACTCTCTCACCCTCTCTCACTCGCTCACCCTCTCTCACTCTCTCACCCTCTCTCATTCTCTCACTCTCTCACCCTCTCTCACTCTCTCGCTCACTCTCTCACCCTCTCTCACTCTCTCACCCTCTCTCACTCTCTCACTCTCTCACCCTCTCTCACTCTCTCACCCTCTCACCCTCTACCCTCTCTCACTCTCTCACCCTCTCTCACTCTCTCACTCTCTCACTCTCACCCTCTCTCACCCTCTCTCACTCTCTCACCCTCTCTCACCCTCTCTCACTCTCTCACCCTCTCTCACTCTCTCACTCTCTCACCCTCTCTCACTCTCTCACTCTCTCACCTCTCTCACTCTCTCACTCTCTCACCCTCTCTCACTCTCTCACCCTCTCTCACCCTCTCTCACTCTCTCGCTCTCTCGCTCACCCTCTCTCACTCTCTCACTCTCTCTCACCCTTCTCACCCTCTCGCTCACACTCTCACCCTCTCTCACTCTCTCACTCTCAGTACTTGCTCCGGCAGTACATATACTAAAATTGGAACGATACAGAGAAGATTAGCATGGCCCCTGCGCAAGGATGACACTCTCTCGCTCACTCTCGCTCACCCTCTCTCTTGCTTTCTCTCTCTTTTTTACGATCAGAGGAAACAAGAAGATGCTCGGTGTAGTCGACACTTTGCTTCGTTCATAATTTCTGTTTTTTTTTCGTTTTTGTTTTTAATGCTTTTCTTTATGTAACCCCCCCCCCTCCCACCCCTTTTCAAATGAAAGATTTCACAATAGATTTCACGCTCTGCTCTCCCTCTCGCCTTCTCTCTCTGTTTCTCTCGCTCTCTCTGTCTCGCGTGCGCACGACCCGGCATGGGAGCGGCGTTTACTGCGGCGTCTCCCATTACTCACTTAAAGCGGCGATTATTGATGGCGGAGCGCGCCGTCAAGTACTTCATTTGTAACGAACCGCGCGGACAATTGATTGTTGTAATCGACCTTCCATACCACACGCGTGCGGGGGCTGGGGGTGGGGGGGTGGGGGGTCTGAGACAGAACTGACCACAAGTCCAGGTGATCTTCAGCTCACGTGACTGTTGAGGCCATTGGTGCCCGTCTCGTCGCCCTGCAGTGCCAGGAGTGAACATTCCACGTTCCTCTACCCATAAAGGACAACAACTGCCAAATTCACCCGCAAAATAGTACCGATTTTATCGACCCCCCCCCACCCACACCCACCCACTCCAACAGGATGATAGGCTGATTGAACATTCACTTCACCGCGCTGGTGAAGTGAATGGGAAGCCCATGACCGATCGAGATGCCGCCCTCCACCCCCGCAGGTGATGCTCGCCGTGGCTGCGAATCGAAGTCGTCTCATCACTGGGTTCTCGGCGCAGCGCGACAATCACCGCGCCACCCTCGCGCCTCGGGAACTCGGGGGTCTCCGGGGAGCCGGCGAATGAATTTAGACGGAGAACGAGGCGAAGGAACTTCTGTGATCGATGTTTACCCCCTCCCCCCAGCGCGGAATGACAAGGCTCGTCAGATGCACGAGACATTCGCAAGAGCGCAGCGACAAAGGCAAAGGTCGCCGTATAGCCTCAACATACTTTTGGGACAAGTGCCGTTAGCCCCCTCCACTGACCCTATCAGTAGCAGCGGGCAGCCCACGATGTAACCCCCAACACTCAACCAGCACTCAACGCTTTGCGTTATTTATAGCGCTCAGTACAAACCACTGTAGCGTTACACAAATGTGTGTCGACTACACACCGCCCCAGGTACTCATTTGAAACTGAGTCGACCTTTGGGGTTGGCGCGGGATCGTTTCAAATATTCGCCACTGTTGTTGGTCGTCAGTGGGAATCTAATTCGGGTCACCGGGTTCGTAGCGCTAGCGCCTTAACCGCTGTACCACCGCTCTCCACAACACACACACACATATGAACGCATACATACACCATGCACTTGTAGCGACTGACTTGGAGACGTAACTTACTGGAGGCAATTCTTTATACAATACACACCCTACACTGTTACGCACTCTCTGTCTCTCGCTTACATGCAACTCTACGCTGAACCGAGACTTCCAACTACGTCCAGCAGCGCAATTATCAAGTGGAGACGACAGCGACGATGGCGACGATCTTCAGCAGCGACGACGACGGGGATCCCACTCCAAACGACAGCCCCGAGCTCCCACTCGGGGTCCCCTTTTATCCTCTCTGGCCAGGGCGTGGCCTCGCTCCGCCCTGGCCACGCCCCCCTTCTGGAGCCTACATGCGGGGCTCTCGGGTCGATCACGTGGCCTGCTGTCAGTCAGGGCTGCTGTAGCTGCAGATCCCCTTCCCTGCCAGCAGCCAGCGCTATGCTGCTGAGTGACCAATTCTATGTCACTACACACGCATGGCAACACGAGTCACGAGTTGTATAAGCGACAGATGTGCAGTGTGAGTGTATACGCGTCATGACGCGTTGCTATGTGCGTGTGTTTGAGTGGGGAACGGTAGTGTAGCGGTTAGCGCGCTGCGCTACGAACCTGGCAATCCAGGTTCGATTCCTGCTCACGGCCACCAACAGTGACGATAATTTGAACCGGTCCCGGGCCTCCCCTAGGTCGACTCAGCCTCAAATGAGTTCATGGTACGATGTGTAAACATCGCCATTAGAGAGACAAAGGTGGCCGGGCGTGGTGTTGGACACCCACCCCCTCGTCTGCCGTGCCGGCCTTCATAGGTGCTCGCTAACGGCACTTGCCCCAACAGTCTGCTGAGGCTATATGGGGGATCTTTGTCTTTTTGTTTGAGGGCACCCTCAGTGGCAGCTGTCTCCGTGCGGTACAAGGTGGAACCCGGCACCTGGTTGCCAGTGGGCATTAGACTGCCGGTAGGTCGCGTCGATGGCAGTGCGGTCGAGCCTAGGGGTGCCCCCACTGGCAGCTGTCACTGTGTGGCAGGTGACCCACCACGTGGTCTGCACGCGGGCGGGAGGGGGGGGGGGCGATGGTCGTTGCTGCTGCTACGCAATTCCAATGGAGCGATTCGAGGACACGGGCATGAAGGCGGCCACTCTGCGACACCTTGGCATCAGAGGTCGCAACCGGGTACCCGATGCCCGTACCCTACCCAATACCCGGCTACCCGTACCCGGCCGGGTAAGGGTACGGGTAGCCGTTTGCGACCCTGGTGCGGCCGGGTACGGGTAGGTCGTGAGTCACTGGTAAGTAACCGTTTGTCACTCATTTCGGGTAGGGTACGGGTACGGGTAGGGAACGGCTACCCATACCCGGCCGGGTACGTGTACGGGTACCCATTTGCGACCCTGGTGCAGCCGGGTACGGGTCCGGGTAAGGAATCAAAACCCGTTTGCGACCTCTGCTTGGCATCCACACTCGGATTAGCACGGCTGAGCTATGGATACACAACACCTGCAGAGTCACGTGCCGTCGAGTGGCGAGAAGTCACGCGAGCAAGTCTGTCCCCCTCTCTCTCCCCCTCCCCCTCCAGCTCTCTCTCTCTGTACCGCGAGACAACTCGGGACAGGCGCGGGGTTCCCGTTCACGCGTGCGTTCGTTCGGGGTCCTCAGGCCTCGTCCATGCGAATCGCGCATCTCCGAGCTCGGCGGTACTCGGGGGAGCACGCAGACAAGCTGGGGAAGGGAGGGAGGGGCGGGGGGAGGGGGAAGGAGAGGAGGGGGGGTAGAGGGGGAACGGCGCTGGAGGAGGCAGCCCGAATCGGCCCTGCCAGCAATTGTCGATGTCAGGTGTTGTGAGATATAATTTAAATCGGTCACCCTCACCTGACAGAGCCTCACTCCGTATCCCGCGTGTCTATTTTCTCAGTGATAGAATCTCACACGGCGGGGGGGTGGCGGGGCGATGGGGGTGTTCACCCTCCCTCCCCCCCCACCTCCCACCTTTAGACCTCGACAATTGCTATTTTATTGATATATTTCCCCAAGGAAATGCATTGGATGTTATTTTATGAATGGGGAAGTGTCTGTGTTCGATTGCGGTATATCGGGAGGCCTCATGGCGGTCACGTGAGCAAGCATGTCTCTCGAATCTCGATTGTCCCGGGGTCTCGCTCCGTTCCGTTGGCTGATGCTTTTAGTGGCTGCCTCGAAACGCCTTTTGATTAATCTCCAGAAATGCGAAAGGGCGTTCGCGTATGAGCGTAAATGTAATCAAGATCGGCTATCGATTTCGCCTTTGGCGGTGTCCCGCGAACAAAGATTGCCCGTGTCGCTGCAATGAGACCAGGGCGGCGCTGATGACCCACACGCCGCCGCCGCCACGCGCCCCGTCACCTGCGAGACAATCGCGTCTGGGCAACGTGGCCTCGCTTTTACTTGTATTAGCTCGTGTGTCGTCGTGATCATCGATCAGAATCATTATCTCGTCTAGAGATCGCTCCGTGGTCTTGCAACCCGCCCCCCCCCGCCCCCCACCCCCCCCATCTTATCTCGCTTCTCTCATCGCTGAACCAGGGACGTGCCGTCAGGGGAGGCAGGGGAGGCAGAGCCTCACCTGACATACTCCAATGAAAAAAGCTGTGGCGAAAAGTAACAAAAAAAGAATAATCAAATAAAATAAATATTAATATTTTCCCACTGTTATAAATGTAATTGCTGTACGATTCCCATAATTTTTATCGTCAAAATCGCCAAATTTGCGGAGCTCCGCTGCAAATACAGGAAGAAACGAGAGGTGAGCCAGCGACGAGCTCAGCCTCCCCTCTGATTGCGCAACCCCTCAGTAACTGGATGGAGCGCGGGCAATAAGCGCGTGCCTGTTACTATCTCAGTATGTCACCAATGTAATGTTTGTAGACCCCTTCATGTCATGTCCTCGCCTTCCATACTCCAGGTAACTTATTCCACGTATAGGTGTATAAAGATATTTAGGCTGATCTCGTCATGAAACTGCAATGAAAAAAACACCAGGGGAGGCAGCTATCACATCTGCCTCACTGAGGGGGACGTGTCTAACACGCCCCCTCAGTGAGGACACGCCCCCTCAGTGAGACCACGCCCCCTCAGTGAGGCTACGCCCCTCCGTGAGGACACGCCCCCTCAGTGAGGACACGCCCCCTCAGTGAGGCCACGCCCCTCCGTGAGCCAGTGTGTGAATCTGGCTCTGACACGAGCCAGTGCCTCCCCAGCCATTGACCTCACCGCTCGTCACTGCTCTGAACTCCTCTGCCCCCATCCCGGCCTGCTACGCTCACAATCTCCAACGCTCCTCCGGGTGCCTCCCTCGCCCTACTGCGCCCAGTCTCGCTCTCCTCCCTTCTCGCTCCCCACCACTGGAACTCCCACGGCGGCACGCAGAGCAACCATCTTCACCAAAACAACAACAACCTGCTTCCTGTCCTCCAATAAAACAGCCGCCATGCCTTCTTTTTTATCCCATTCTGCTACTCCCTGCACCCACCAGCTACCACCAAGCCTACCCCAACCCCTATCACTACCCCCATCACTACCCACATCACTATCCCCATCACTACCCCCATCACTACCCTAACCCCTATCACTACCCCAACCCCGATCACTACCCCCATCACTACCCCCATCACTATCCCCATCACTACCCCCATCACTACCCCAACCCCTATCACTACCCCAACCCCTATCACTACCCCCATCACTACCCCCATCACTATCCCCATCACTACCCCCATCACTACCACAACCCCTATCACTACCGCAACCCCTATCACTACCCCCAACCCCTATCACTACCCCTATCACTACCCCAACCCCTATCACTACCCCAACCCCCATCACTACCCCAACCGCTATCACTACCTCAACCCCTATCACTACCCCAACCCCTATCACTACCCCT
The DNA here is from genome assembly GCF_015708825.2 of Lethenteron reissneri. Taxonomy (NCBI): domain Eukaryota; kingdom Metazoa; phylum Chordata; class Hyperoartia; order Petromyzontiformes; family Petromyzontidae; genus Lethenteron; species Lethenteron reissneri. The sequence goes on from NC_083781.1 coordinate 7,428,805, forward strand.
ATCACAACCTCTATCACTACCCCTATCACTACCCCTATCACTACCCCTATCACAACCCCTATCACTACGCCAACCCCTATCACTACCCATATCACTACCCCAACCCCTATCACTACCCCTATCACTACCCCAACCCCTATCACTACCCCTATCACTACCCCAACCCCTATCACTACCCCAACCCCCATCACTACCCCAACCCCTATCACTACCTCAACCCCTATCACTACCCCAACCCCTATCACTACCCCAACCCCTATCACTACCCCAACCCCTATCACTACCCCTATCACAACCCCTATCACTACCCCTATCACTACCCCTATCACAACCCCTATCACTACCCCTATCACAACCCCTATCACTACCCCTATCACTACCCCTATCACTACCCCTATCACAACCCCTATCACTACGCCAACCCCTATCACTACCCCTATCACTACCCCAACCCCTATCACTACCCCAACCCCTATCATTACCCCAACCCCTATCACTACCCCTATCACAACCCCTATCACTACCCCTATCACTACCCCTATCACTACCTCTATCACAACCCCTATCACTACGCCAACCCCTATCACTACCCCTATCACTACTCCAACCCCTATCACTACCCCTATCACTACCCCAACCCCTATCACTACCCCTATCACTACCACAACCCCTATCACTACCCCTATCACTACCCCTATCACTACCCCTATCACAACCCCTATCACTACGCCAACCCCTATCACTACCCCTATCACTATCCCAACCCCTATCACTACCCCTATCACTACCCCAACCCCTATCACTACCCCTATCACTACCCCAACCCCTATCACTACCCCAACCCCCATCACTACCCCAACCCCTATCACTACCTCAACCCCTATCACTACCCCAACCCCTATCACTACCCCAACCCCTATCATTACCCCAACCCCTATCACTACCCCTATCACAACCCCTACCACTACCCCTATCACTACCCCTATCACAACCCCTATCACTACCCCTATCACTACCCCTATCACAACCCCTATCACTACCCCTATCACTACCCCTATCACTACCCCTATCACAACCCCTATCACTACGCCAACCCCTATCACTACTCCTATCACTACCCCAACCCCTATCACTACCCCAACCCCTATCATTACCCCAACCCCTATCACTACCCCTATCACAACCCCTATCACTACCCCTATCACTACCCCTATCACTACCTCTATCACAACCCCTATCACTACCCCAACCCCTATCACTACCCCTATCACTACCCCAACCCCTATCACTACCCCTATCACTACCCCAACCCCTATCACTACCCCTATCACTACCCCAACCCCTATCACTACACCTATCACTACCCCAACCCCTATCACTACCCCTGTCACTACCCCAACCCCTATCACTACACCTATCACTACCCCAACCCCTATCACTACCCCCGTCACTACCCCAACCCCTATCACTACCCCAACCCCTATCACTACCCCTATCACTACCCCAACCCCTATCACTACCCCTATCACTACCCCAACCCCTATCACTACCCCTATCACTACCCCAACCCCTATCACTACCCCTATCACTACCCCAACCCCTATCACTACACCTATCACTACCCCACCCCTATCACTACACCTATCACTACCCCAACCCCTATCACTACCCGTCCCCAACCCCTATCACTACCCCCGTCACTACCCCAACCCCTATCACTACCCCAACCCCTATCACTACCCCTATCACTACCCCAACCCCTATCACTACCCCTATCACTACCCCAACCCCTATCACTACACCTATCACTACCCCACCCCTATCACTACACCTATCACTACCCCAACCCCTATCACTACCCGTCCCCAACCCCTATCTCTACCCCCGTCACTACCCCAACCCCTATCACTACCCCAACCCCTATCACTACCCCTATCACTACCCCAACCCCTATCACTACCCCTATCACTACCCCAACCCCTATCACTACCCCTATCACTACCCCAACCCCTATCACTACCCCTATCACTACCCCAACCCCTATCACTACACCTATCACTACCCCACCCCTATCACTACACCTATCACTACCCCACCCCTATCACTACACCTATCACTACCCCAACCCCTATCACTACCCGTCCCCAACCCCTATCACTACCCCCGTCACTACCCCAACCCCTATCACTACCCCAACCCCTATCACTACCCCTATCACTACCCCAACCCCTATCACTACCCCTATCACTACCCCAACCCCTATCACTACCCCTATCACTACCCCAACCCCTATCACTACCCCTATCACTACCCCAACCCCTATCACTACACCTATCACTACCCCACCCCTATCACTACACCTATCACTACCCCAACCCCCAGAGGTGTGGACTCGAGTCATGTGACTTGGACTCGAGTCAGACTCGAGTCATGAATTTGATGACTTCAGACTCGACTTGGACTTGCATAACAATGACTTTGTCCCACCTCTGAGGTGTGGACTCGAGTCATGTGACTTGGACTCGAGTCAGACTCGAGTCATGAATTTGATGACTTGAGACTCGACTTGGACTTGCATAACAATGACTTTGTCCCACCTCTGCCAACCCCTATCACTTCCCGTCCCCAACCCCTATCACTACCCCCGTCACTACCCCAACCCCTACCTCTGTTACCACCCCAACCCCTCCTTCACCACTCCCACCTGTCTTCCTGTCACCATAACTGCACGATCGCTTTTAATAACCGCATTCCTTTTATTCTAACCACTGTCATCTTCCCTACAATTCTATAATTACTGCAAAGCGCCTTGGACCAATGCGCTCGAGACGTCCATATATAACGTGACATGATCCATCCACTGCTGGATGTAGGAAGACCTTCCCAGCAGGTGGCCATTCTCGCAGGCTCTCGCTGCGTCACCAGGCCTCGCCGCTCCATCTCCCACCGTGTCGCTCCCTGCCCCGGCTGATCTGCTCACCTCTCCACGGATGCGACGTCTTCCGTCAGCCCTCCGCTCAGTCGAGCCGCGTGAGCCCGAGCGCTCCCCGCGAGTCGCCGCGAGTAGCAGCCCCCCCCCCCTCGTGCTCGACGCCGCGAATCTCACCAGCGGCAGTCTGGCCCAGGAGCTGGGTAGCAATGGGGGAGGTCATCTTCTTGGTTCTTTCGGTAAAGTCACGTTAGAATGGAAATAATAAAATTAAAAAAAATTAAACATAATAAAATAATTCTCACGACGTTTCGGCCACAACGCAAGCAGCCGTCCTCACGTGAAGACCAGGTCTGTCGGAAAGACAGCGTGAGTAAACGTGGCTCGGCTGCACCCCAGCGTCTTCCCGACAGCCCTGTTCTTCACCTGAGGACGGCTGCTTGCGTTGTGGCCGAAACGTCGTGAGAATGTTATTTTATTATGTTTTATTATTTAATTATTTCCCTTCTACGTTACTTTACCGAAAGAACCAAGAAGATGAATCCCTGCAGTCACGAAAGCTTTAAATCGAAATTTAATGGGGGAGGTGTTCTGCTGCTGCCACTGGCCATGACGAGAGGGCTTCAGCCAAGGCCGCAGCCATGGAGTCAACATTGGGGGGGGGGCAAATCTTCCAGGGGGCTTGGGGGTCCCCCCTCCCAGAAAAAAAATCAAAATTTTAAAACTAATTTCTTGTATAAAATATCAAAAAATTCACTAACACATGGGATGGACTTTTCATTTGTTTTACAATAATGTCTTATAGTGTGGACTTTTTATTTATGTTTTACAATAATGTATTGTATTACATAAGAGTGTATTGTATTACATTGCTCTGTTTTTTTATTTTTTACCTTTTCTTGTTTCATTGTATATAATGGCAGAGATTAGGGATTCATAAAGTACAACCATAACCACAATCATATAAACAGAAATCTATTTTATATCAATATATTGGGGGGGGGGGGCATTTTGAGCATATCTGAATATTGGGGGGGGGGGGCATGTGCCCCTCCCCCCGATATATATTATAATTACGGCCTTGGCTTCAGCAGATAGAGATAAAGTTCCTGTCGATTCGCTGTTCCTCCGTCGAAGGAGTGAAGACCACAGTGGTTCACTTCCACAGTCCAAAGTTTCGTGTTGCGTGGCCACAATCGCGCCGCAGTTGTGCGACGCTTTGAGTAAGGGCCATTCACAGATATGTCACCGAGCATATGCGATCGATTGCAAGGCCACAGCGGTATTGACACGGAATGTCTTGTTTTGTTGTGTGTGCTTGTGGTGCAGGTTTGACACGTGACGTGGAGCACCGAGGCATGGCGAGTACAATAACCATGCCGCCCTGGTGACGGCATTACTCCGCGGGCCCGAAAATCTCATCACATTGTCTCTTTAGCAACGGAGAAATCCCATATCAGACCCATACAAATCCCATACCACACCCATACAAATCCCATATCAGACTCATACAAATCCCATATCAGACCCATACAAATCCCATATCAGACCCATACAAATCCCATACCACACCCATACAAATCCCATATCAGACCCATACTAAAAAAAGTGCAACGTACATCATAAATCCCAGTGAAATCTGATATTTTATTAAAATATTCCACGTGGAAAACCCCCTCGAGATGGAGCATCTTCTTTCCGACGAGGGTGTCCCGTACGATACTCAGCAAAATGCGGTATAACCCTCCTCCCACCCACCCACCCACCTACCTCCTCCACCACTGCGTCCCAAGCTCCACTTCCTCCCCTACCGCTGATCAATTATGCTTGGCGCTCGTCGCGTGATCCATGGCGTCGCTGTTCGCCCGTGGCTCCTCTTCTGATTTATTCGCTTCATTAGGGGGGCCCCGCCAGCTCGTGTCTGCCTCTCTCCCCCGCCGCTCTCTGCTTGCTCCCTGACTGCATCCTCACTCCCCTCTGCTACACAATCAGCAGCACTTGCACGAGCGTCACCGCTCTGCATCTGCCAGCCCGGGTTTCTCGCAGCTGGCAGCAGGGCAGGAGTAGTGGTGGTAGTAGTAGTAAGTAATAACAACAGCAATCATGCACACTTGTAAACACTTAGAGGCGTTCATCCGGAGGTCGTGAAGAGCGCTGTGCTGAGGCAAACAAGAGAGATGGAGTGTCCGCAGAGAGAACAACGCATCCCAGTAAGGGGCCGTCCATAAATGACGTCACGCGATTTTGGACGATTTTTTACCCCCCCCCCCCCCCGTCGTCACACGGCGTCCCAAATGTCTGACCCCCCCCCCGTAGGTGCGTGACGTCATTTATGGACGGCCCCTAAGCACTCAATAACAGCACCCCACCAACTCGTGGAGACACCCCGAGGGTACAAGAGAAATACATTAATAGGGATTGAAGGGGCCTTTGGAGACAAGATGATGATGATGGTGGTGGTGGTGAGGATGCGGCGAGGCTCATGCAAGTGATGCCGACAGTGAGCAGAGAGACGCAATGAAAATCAATGAGGAGCTTGGAGAGGAGCAGTGCGAAGCATCTTGGTTCTTTCGGTAAAGTCACGTAGAAGGGAAATAATAAAATAACAAAAATAAAACATGCTAAAATAAAATTATCACGACGTTTCGGCCACAACGCAAGCAGCCGTCCTCAGGTGAAGAACAGGTCTGACGGCTGCTTGCGTTGTGGCCGAAACGCCGTGAGAATTGAATTTTATTATGTTTTATTTTCATTATTGTATTATTTCCCTTCTACGTGACTTTACCGAAAGAACCAAGAAGATGAATCCCTGCAGTCACGAAAGCTTTAAATCGAAACAGTGGGAAGCAGCGAGGAGCTTGAGAGAAGCAGTGAGAAGCAGTGGTAAGCAGTATGGAGCTTGGAGAGAAGCAGTAGGAAGCAGTGGTAAGCAGTGCTAAGCAGTAGGAAGCAGTGGGAAGCAGTGGGAAGCAGTGGTAAGCAGTGGGAAGCAGTGGGAAGCAGTGATAAGAAGTGGTAAGCAGTAGGAAGCAGTGGTAAGCAGTGCTAAGCAGTAGGAAGCAGTGGGAAGCAGTGGTAAGCAGTGGTAAGCAGTGGTAAGCAGTGGGAAGCAGTGGTAAGCAGTGGTAAGCAGTGGTAAGCAGTGGGAAGCAGTGGGAAGCAGTGGTAAGCAGTGGGAAGCAGTGGTAAGCAGTGGTAAGCAGTGGGAAGCAGTAGGAAGAAGTGGTAAGCAGTGGGAAGCAGTGGGAAGCAGTGTTAAGCAGTAGGAAGCAGTGTGGAGCAGAGAGAAGCGGCTCCACCTCGCCCCCTCCCCGATTCCGAGCTCACCGCCTGATGGAGGTAAGGGCAGCTTGAGCGAAACGTCGAGGCGCTTTGGTGTTGAAGTTCGGGAGAGCATGGGGAGGGGGGAGGGGGAGCCTGGGGAGTGGGGGGGGGCTCTGTCAATCGGAGTCGGATCGACTCATGGCCTCGTGTCGAGAGCAACGTGGGCGTCAACGCGACAATCTCGTCGGGTGGTGGAGGGGTTAACGGCGATACATTTTTTTGGGCATAAAAATCACCGCCACCGCGTGGCCGAACCCAAACACACGCGCGGATCATCCGCACGGAGCATCCGCGCGGATCATCCGTGCGAGTGTCCTGTAGCCAAGTTCGACGCGGCAACGGCTGTGGACCAGACCTCGGCACAACGTGGATTCTTCCCCTGCCGTCGCCCGAACGCGGATCACACAGCTTCCCCGGTGGGCTGCACGCAAACTCCCACGGAGCTCGGCCGAGACGTCGTCTCTCGCAGCGGCGTCGGCGTGGGGGTCGCGGGAGGCGGTAACCGATTGGAGGACGATGCTGTCCCCCCACCGCCCTATTTGTCTCTCCACAGATGAACCCGGGGGGGGGGGGTGAGCGAGAGGTGAGAGGGGGGCAGAGGGAGGTGAGGCGCGCGGTTCACGTTACGTACGGAGCCATGATTGATTACTCCACGTGCGACAAAGACCAAATGATCCCCGTGTAGCCTGCAGAGGCTGTTGGGGCACGTTCTGTTAGTGAGCGCCTATTGAGGTCCTGGGGTGGGTGGCCAGCACCACGCCTCGCCGTCTTTGTCTCCCCAATGTTGATGTTTCCACACCGTGCCCTGGACCCATCTGAGACTGAATCGGCAGAGGAAAAGCAAGGGACTGGGATTCAGATATTCGCTGTCACTGTTATTGGTCGTAAAAGGGATTTCGAGCTCGGGTCGCCGGGTTCGTAGCGCAGTGCAGCGCTAACCACTGCGCCACCGCTCCTCGTGAAGTGTGAAACCCCGGGGGTTTATCCTTGGAGGAAGAAGAAAAGGAAGAGGAGAGACGCCGCCTTGCGTGGTGGATCATCTATCAACACCGCCATCATTATCACCACCACCATCATCACCGCCATCATCATCACCCTCATCACCGCCATCATCATCACCATCATCATCACCACCACCACCACCATTATCACCACCATCATCATCACTACCACCATCATAACCACCATCATCACCATCACCACCACCACCATCATCACCATCACCACCATCATCACCATCACCACCATCATCACCACCATCATCATCACCACCACCATCATCATCACCACCATCACCATCATCGCCATCACAACCATCATCATCACCACCACCATCATCACCACCATCATCACCACCATCATCATCATCACCACCACCATAATCACCACCACCATCATCGCCATCACAACCACCATCATCACCACCATCATCACCACCATCATCACCATCATCATCATCACCATCATCACCACTATCATCACCATCATCATCACCACCGCCATCATCACCAGTTTAACACGTAGGCTTTCGCGACCAATGTTATTCATAATCAACGTTTTTGGGTTTAGATCGCGTTATTTATAAATGTGTCGTAACCCTCCACCACCCGACACGGCCAATCAGTAAAAAAGTGTCTCGTTGACAAAAGACAAATAGTTCACTGCTTTAGCCCACCGGTGTGTTGAAGCCACAACATTTACAATTTGAGTACGACGTTTCGCTGGTAATTGCATCCAGCATCATCGGGCAATTCGCCAGACCATCATCACCACCATTATCACCACCATTATCACCACCATCTTCATCATCATCACTACCACCACCATCATCATCATCACGATCACCACCACCATCATCACCACCATTATCACCAACATTGTCACCATCAAGACGACCATGGTCATCAACATTATCATCGCCACTATCACCATAATCAGGAACCATCATCAGCACCATCATCAGCACCACCATCATCACCATCATCACCACTATCACCATCATCATCACCATCATCATCACCACCATCATCATCACGACGTAACGGACACAATCCGGGACTCTAAACGTCCCCGGCAAGACAGCGTCTCAGCCACCACACGAATAAACGGGACGGCCCCGGGTAACCCTGGACAGGTGGCAACCCGCCACTCTTCCCGTGTGTGACGCGACGCCCCACGTGGTTTGGGTTCAATGGGCGCTGCCACGTGCGTTCGGGCCACTGTGGAGTTCGACGCGAGGCACCGCGCCACGGGCAGACAACTTCCACCCCCCACCCGCCCCCCACCCACACAATCTAAACGCGTTCGTGTTGCTCATCACATCGGCATCAACTCGACGTCGTTGCTCTTTGGTTTGGGCAATTGGCGCAAGCAAAGCATTGTGTCGTAACCCCCCCCCCACCACCCCCACCACCACCACCTCCCTCCAAGCGACCGGCTCGCGCCTCGCTCGCTTCTCCCGGCTCGCACTTTTGCAATCTCGGAAAGACATTTCCAATTAAAATTATCTTTCTCCTCCTTCATAAATAAATCGTGTGGTTCTTCATTAAATATTCACCAACCTGCTCATCCCCCCCTCCCCTCCCCCGCCGCCCCCCAACCTACACGCCAGTGATTGCTGAGAAGTGCGGTTTGATGAACGTCCATCGGCCCCTCCTCCCCCGCCGCGAGTTTCTGGTCGCCCCCCTGACCGTGCCCGCCCCCCGCTCTTTAACGTCGCTGGACGACTTCGTTCACTCGTGGGGCCTCCACTGTCAGTCAGCCTCCCCGCCCCTGCCCCCGCATCTGTCTGACACATCCCATACCCCACAATTTTCTCAACAGCACTGGGGTTTTTTTTCTTTCAAAAAGCAAACGCCGTACCGGTTTCGACATCCAGTGTCTCATCAGCAGACTCGCTTCAAAACCAACGCTGCTGGCGATCTGCCCGGATGTCTGTCTATCGACATGGACCCCCCCCCCCCCCGCCACTCTCAGTGTGAAGCTCTGGCTCCTAGTTCGAGGCACAACTCTGTGACGCACAACACAGAGGGGCCCCTCCCGTCGTGGGTGCTGGGTGGGTGGGTAGGGAGGGGGGGCCGGAGGGAGGGAGGGGGGGCCGGGGGGAGTCGCACGGTGTACGGGGGGGGGGGACACGCGCATCGCCTCGTGGACGCCGCGTCTCTCGGGAGGATCCTGGACCCCCCAGCGCGCCTCTCTGGGCCCTCGGGGCCCACCTCGGGCACTACGGAGCGGAGGGAAGCGACATCGTTTGCGGATGCTGCGGGTGGATGGCGGTGGCATCCGCTGGGCCGCGATGGGTGGCGACGGCTTAGGGGGGGGGGGGGAGGTCTCCAATCCAGTAGTGGAACTGAAGATCGTGGCTGACGATGATTGGTTTTTGGAATTTCTATGGAAATTCTTAATTTACCCAAGTTTTCGACGGCGTGAAACGATGCATTTGGAGTGTGTGTGTGTCTATACGAGGCGTGTGTGTGTTTGTGGGCAGTGTGTGTGTGTGTGTTAGTGTGCGTGGAAAGGAGCGGCGGTGCAGCGGTTAGCGCACCGCGCTACGAACTCGGCCAACGGAGTTCGATTTCCCGGCCATGGCCACAATCATCAGTGACAAGTGACATCCCTACCCAGCCGTGGTGGGGCTTCGCCCAGGTCGAGCATCAGCAAAGGGCGAGACGAAGTCGGTGGCATGCGGTGCAAGACAGAACCGACCCCCTTGTGCGCTCAGCGACGCTGCCACTCGCACGAGCGTCCACTTGCCCCGGTTGTCGGGAATAGGATTTTCGTCTCCGCGAGCGTCTCCACGCGGCGGCGGCATCTGTCACCGGCTGACTGGACTCGAGTCTCCGTGGCGGGGAATTAAAAACGGAGACGTTTATTTACAGTCGAGGTGACAATCGTGAGTGACGGCGGCGGCGGCGACGGCGACACTGGGAGACGAGCACGAGACGTGGGGTCGGGCGGGGGGAGGGGGGCGGGGGGCGGATCGGGGGAGAGAAACTGGGATGGGGGAGGGGGGAGTGTGGGGGAGGGGGGAGTGTGGGGGGGGGGGAGAACCGGAGGGGGTGAGGGGGGGGACATGCAGCAGCGGGGGGGAGAGTGGGGAGGGACGCGGACGGGACAAACACGGGCACGCGCACAAGGAATAGGAGGGGGGGCGAGGGGGTCACGGGGTGGAGTGGGGGAGGGGGTTACGCACTTAAACATTTCAGGCAACGCAGGCACGCGCACAAGGAGATACGGGGGGTGGGGGGGGGCACAGAGGGGGATCCCATTCCCAGGATCCCCTTTCAGGGACCCCGTTCGGGGGTTCCCGAGCCGTTATCGCGTGTCGCTTGGGGTCAGAGAGGTCAAGTGCGAATCTCATGCCACTTGGTGTGTGTGGGGGGGTGGAGGCTGGCGGCGATGAAGGAGGAAGACAGGAGCCCAGGAGAGGTCGGCGGTGTGTGTGGGGGGGGGGGGTCTCATCGCGGGAACGGCGAGGGGGGTCGCGTAGGGGATGCCCCCCCCCCTAATTATCGCCGCTGGGCCCCCACGCCCTTCCAGTAGGCCAGGATGTCGTGAAGGTCCTCGTGTCGCGCCAGCTGCACCTTGCGCTTGAGCGCGTGTCCCGCGGCGATGGGTTCCATCTCGGGGCCCCACGGGGCCCTCCTTCGCAGGGGCCTCCGAATCCGGGCCCACAGCCCCCGCGGGCCCCCGGGCCTCAGCTCGGCGCCCCCCCCGCACTCCGGGCTGGACGCGTAGGCCCGGATCCCGGGCCCGCGCCGCAGCCCGGGCCGGCACGGCGGGGGGCTCCCGGGGGAGCGCCTCACCGCGGCCGCCTCCCGCGGCTCCGCGCCGGGACACGGCGCGCGCCGCGGGCCCACGGCGGCGTGTCCGCGGGGGCCGAAGGGGCCCGGAGGTTCGGGGCCCGCGCCGCCCCGAGCCGGGGCCGGCGGGGGCGGCCGCGTGGGGTCGTGCATGCCGGGCAGCGGAGCGCACGCAGCGGAGCGCTCTCCTCCGCCCGACTCCGCGACGCGGAGCCCCGTATCCACCTGCCTGCCCTGGGCCCCCGGGCCCCCCCGACCCTCCGATCCCCCCGCGCCGCCACCCCGCGCCCGCTTTGACCCAGGCGCCAGCGGCGCGGCCCCCGCGTGTCCGCACGCCGCCATGGGGACGTAAGAGCCCCGCGTTCCCATGGACGGGGGGGTCGCGGGCACCTGGAAGCCCTGCGGCCCGAGCGGTCCCTGCGGCCCTAGGAGTCCCTGGGGCCCGTGGGGTCCCTGGGGCCCTAGGAGTCCCTGGGGCCCGTGGGGTCCCTGGGGCCCGTGGGGTCCCTGGGGCCCGTGGGGTCCCTGGGGCCCGTGGGGTCCCTGGGGCCCGTGGGGTCCCTGTGGCCCGAGCGGTCCCTGGGGCCCGTGGGAGCGCGGCTCGGCGTGCACGTCGCCGGCGAGCAGCAGGAGCGGCGCGGAGCACGAGGAGTCGCAGAGCGGCGGCGGCGGCGCCTCGGCGCGCAGGGCGTCGATGCAGCTGTTGATGATGAGGTTGACGCGGTCCACCTCCTTGGCGATGGTGGAGATCTCGGCCGCCGATCCCCGCCGCTCGGCCGCCCCCGCGACCCCCGCGACGGCCCGAGTCTCCGCCGGCGCCTCGGCGGGGGCCCGCACCTCCATGTAGCTTCGCTTGGTCGCGCCGCCCGCGTCCCTCCCCTCGTCCCTCCCCTCGTCCGCCTTGGCGTCGGCGGGGGGCGCGGGGGGCGCGGGGGGGGGGATGCGCGGGTCGAGCCCCCCCCCGCCCGCCGCCTCCTCCACGTCGCTCCCCTTGACGAGCTCCGCCTTGGAGGCGCCCCCGGCGCCGTTCCCGGGGCCCCCCGCGCCGTCGCCGGGCCCGCGCCGCGCGCCGCACAGCCGGCGGCGGAGCGCGAGCGCCGCGGCGGCGAGCAGGAAGAGGAGGCCGAGGCCGCAGCCGAGCAGCGCGATGGTGCGGCGCGCGCCCCCCCCGCCGGCGCGCGGCGCCCCCCCCGGCGTGCGGAAGTCGAGGCACGCGTGCTTGGTGCGCCGCGCGTGGCGCACGGAGACGACGCAGTAGGTGTAGTTGCGGTGCGCGCTCAGCCCCTCGACGCGGACCTCCTCGCGGTTCTGCCGCAAGTTCTTGACGTCGCTGTACGCCGAGCGGTTGTAGTGCGCCAGCACGTACATCTTGTCGAACGGGTCGGGGATCTGCACCCGCAGCACGGCGAACGTGCGGGCCTGAGACACCAGCTGCAGCGAGGGCAGCGCCTTCCCCCTCACGGGCCCCGCGGGGGTCGGCCTCCTGCCCGGGAGGCCCACGTCCGTGGCCATCCCCGAGCCCCCGTCCGTACTGTCCTCCTCCTCCTCCTCGCCGCCGCCGCCGCCCGGCCGCCGCGACCCCGCGCCCGGGGGGTCGCTGGCAGCGGCGGTGGGCGCTGGTGGCGCTGGCGGCGCCACGTGATCCCTGCAGGCCGCCAGCTCGCGAACGGCGCTGCGGTGGTGGCTGGCGGCGGCGCGCGTCCGCAGCAGCGGCACTCCCTTCATGGCGGGCGGAGAGTAGCAGGACAGCCGCTCCCACGACGCCACCGCAGGAGAGGAAACGTGGGACGAGGAGGCGGAGGAGGAGGCGGAGGAGGCGTTGATGTGCGCGTACATCCACAGCAGCAGGCCGTGCAGCTCGCACTCGCAGTGCAGCGGGTTGCCGTGCAGCTCCAGCGACTCGAGGCGCTCGGGCCCGGCCAGCGCCGCCGCGTCGAGCGCCGCGAGTCGGTTCCCCGCGAGGTCGAGGGCGACGAGCGCGATGCTCTGGCGGAAGGCGAGCGGCTCGACGCGCCGCAGGCGGTTGGCCTGCAGCTGCAGCTCGCGCAGGTGCGGCAGGCCCGCGAAGGTGAAGGCCGTGAGCACCTCCAGGCGGTTGTGGCCGAGCAGCAGCACGCGGAGGCGCGGCTGCGCCGAGAAGGCGCTCTCCTCCACGTCGGCGATGAGGTTGCGCGAGAGGTCCAGGTGGACGAGGTGCGGGTACCGCGACAGCGAGTCGCGCGCCACCGCGCGGATCTTGTTGCGGTTGAGCCGCAAGTCGGCGATGGAGCCGTTGAGGCCGCGCGGGATCGCGTCGAAGGGCGGCGTGTTCTGGTTGCAGATGGCGCGCGGCACCATGTTGCGGTCGCTCTCCACTATCCAGCAGTCGCCCGCCACGGCCCGCGCCGTCAGCCACAGCAGCAGCGCCACGCGGAACCACGGCGGCGGGCCGCCGCTCCCGGTCCGCGCGCTCGCCGGGCCCCCGGGGTGGACTCCGCGGGCCCGCATGGCGGCCGCGAGCGCTACGCGGCCTGCGGCAGCCCGCGCCGCCCGTGTCCCCCTCCTCCTCCTCCGCCGCCGCCGCCAGACAAGACGCGCGCGCGGCCACGTGGCGCGGAGAGTCATGGCACGCACCGCGCGGCACCCGTCCGTGGCCTCTCACACTCCCAGCTCTCTTCCTGGGGGAGGGGGGGCGATCCCTATTTGGGGGGTCGCACTCCTTCCTCGGGGGTGCCTGCCTCTCTCTCTCTCTTTGTGGTGCCTCTCTCTCGCTTCTGTGACCCAGCTCCTGTGAACGAACACACGCAGCCATGCAGGAGATGATTAACCTCGGCGTCTTTCAACATCTCCTCTCTCGTGATCTCCCCCCTCCCTGTCCGCCCTCCCCTCCCCTGCCCTTTATTATTTCTCTCCCCCGCCACCCCACACGGCTCCCGTGACTCATCCCAGAATGCCTCCAAACGAAGCCAAAGAGAACGGTGCCGGGTGGCGAACTCAGCCGATTCCAGCACCCAGCACCACCACCACCACCACCACCACCCCCACCACCACCCACACCACCACCACCACCACCCCCACACCTCATCCCCCCGCACCCCTCCCTCCTCCTCCGTCTCCCCCGCACTCGCTCAGGACGCGTCCGTGGTGGATGAGGAGCGGGGAAATGAGGCTCGGCACCGACGGGGAGGAGGAAGATGATGATGGTGGTGGTGTTGATGGTGATGATGTTGGTGATGGTGGTGGTGATGATGATGATGTTGGTGGTGGTGGTGATGATGATGTTGGTGGTGGTGATGGTGGTGGTGATGAAGATGATGGTGATGGTGGTGGTGATGAAGATGATGGTGATGGTGGTGGTGATGAAGATGATGTTGGTGGTGGTGGTGATGAAGATGATGTTGGTGATGGTGGTGATGGTGATGTCTCGCAAACAGCGACGCCACGCGGAGAGAGGGCGAGAGGAGGAGTGGGAGGCTCGCACGCCACGTGGAGAGGGGGAGGGGGAGGGGCCCTCCCCCCGCCCCCCCCTCCCCCCCTGCCCCCCCCCCACGCCCCTCCGCCTGCCCCCCACGATTCAAAGTGACGGACGCACGCGCCTCGTCACGTGGTCACCCCGGGCAGCAGGACCGCTCCTTCCTCGCCTTTCATGTGCAGCCCCACACAGCACCCCCCCCCCTCCACACCCCCACACAAACAAAGGCCACCCGTGTAGCCTTCACAGATTGCTCGGGAAAGTGCTGTTAGCGAGTAGCACCTATGAAGGCCTGCACGGCACACGAGGTGGGTGAGTGGTCAGCACCACGCCCGGCCGCCTTTGTCTCCCCTCCCATACACCCCCCCACCCCGCACCCTCCTCACCCACAGCTCTATAGATTCAGGTATTGCACAACGCTGTATGATGTATGTGTAGTGTGTTTGTACTATGTGCGTGCTGTGTGTTATTGTGTGTGTAATGTGTGTGTACTGTGTGTGTAATGTGTGTGTATGTGTACTGTGTGTAACGTATGTGTGTAATGTGTGTATGTGTGTGTAATGTGTGTGTACTATGTGTGTACTGCGTGTGAGCTATGTTTACTGTGTGTGTGTATGTGTGTGTTGGAAACATTTAGGCTGGCCTGCCTACGATCCATCCTGGGTTTAACCAGGCTGGATTGTGAGGACATCACAAATCCTTGAAAGATCTGGTCAAAGTCCCATCGGTGAGCTCCTCCGGCAGGCAAGGCTGCGTTGGCTGGGTCATGTAGCCCGCATGCCCAGCCACCGCATGCCTAAACAGCTTTTGTTCGGCCGGATCGAGGGGGCTAAACGGGCGCGGCACGGGCTAGAGAAGAGATGGAGTGATGTGGTACAGGAGGACGTGGAGCTGAGTGGACTTGCCGATGACTGGTACCAGCGGAGTCAAGATCGGCCTCTGTGGAGGAGGCTCGTGAAGGACGCTACTGGGCAGTTGGAAGCAGTCGCCCTCCAACAACAACGGAGGGCGGAGGAGCGACGCTCACAACAACGAGCGGAGCGCCTGGTGGCTAAAGCACAGCAAGTTGGTACAGTAGGGGGCACAGGTGGTGCATCAGCCAGTCATCTCGGTCATCTCGGTCAGTCGACCCGTGGCACCTGCTGGGTCTGCCCCGTGACCTCCTGCCAGCGGGCGTTCGACACTTCGCGTGGCCTCAAGGTGCACTTGGCCTGGCACAAGCGTCGTGGTGACGTCACCGCCACTTAGTGGCGAATGGCGGTTGTTGTTGTACTGTGTGTAATGTGTGTGTATTGTGTGTGTATGTGTACTGTGTGTGTACTGAGTGTGTAATGTGTGTGTGTGTACTATGTGTAATGTGTATGTACTGTGCGTACTGTGTGTGTGTGTGTAATGTGTGTGTAAGTGTGTGTACTGTGTAATGTATGTGTGTAATGTGTTTGTACTGTGTGTAATGTGTGTGTACTGTGTGTGTACTGTGTGAGGCTCCCTCCGCCACAATCACGTGACTACTCAGACAAAGATCGCCCCCCCCCCCCCCCCCCGTGTCGCCTCGACAGGCTGCTGGTGGTGGTGGTGGTGCTAGCGAGTAGCAGCACCTACGGAGGCTGGCGAGGCGTGCGAGGGGGTGGGTGGCCAGCGCCACGCCCGGCCGCCTTTGTCTCCCCAGTGGCGCTGTTTACACACCACACCGGGTATTGATTTGAGGCTGAGTGGACCTAGGGGAGGCCCAGGACTGGTTCAGATAATCGTCGCTGCACTACCGCTCTCCACATACACACAATACACACGCACACTTGCAGTGAACATACACAATCTACACACAACACACACACACGTGGTCCACATACTACGTGTCTGCACCTCCGATGAGGTACGGTGCGAAAGAAATCCAACATACACAATACACACACATACAGTAAACATACACCATCCATACACAACACACATGCAGTACACATACACAATACACAAAACTATAAACTATGTTTATGTTACCAGGTAAGGCTCACTGGGCTACATAGCTATTTTTCAGAAGCGACCTGGCCACAAATGATAGCTCAACCAAGCGGCTTGTATCATGTGGAACTATATAACAACCAAATACTCTAAAGACACGTTTCTAAATGTGGAGGGAAAGACCGGAGGACCCGGAGAAAAATCCACGCGACCACAGGAAGAGAGAGACACCGCAAACTGCAAATACACAGCAGCAGGCGTCCCCCGGGTTGGGATCGAACCCACGACCTCCTGCATAGCAGGCGAGGGAGTTAACATCTCCTAGCCACGGCGCTCCCATACACACCACACACATACACATGCAGTACACACACACAATGCACACACAACACAAACACGCAGTTCACATACACAATGCACACACAACACAAACACGCAGTCCACATACACAATGCTTACTAAACACAAACACGCAGTTCACATACACAATGCATACACAACACACACACACACGCAGTTCGCATACACAATGCAAACACAACACACACATACAGCACACACACACAATGCATACACAACACACACACACAGTTCACATACACAACACACACAAACACACGCAGTTCACATACACAAAGCATACACAAACACGCGCGCACAGTAGAATGCTAAACTCAACGAATGCCTCGGTATCGTGACAGCGCGTGCTCAACTGCGTCAGCCGTCCGCTGAATCAAATCGTCTCCAGCAAGACGAGAGACGCAATCCTATTTGCTATCGATTCGTCTGATATTACAGCCTGATTGATAGCGCCCGTGCGCGGTCGTCAATGGCAGGGGGCTTTTTGTTCGGACTCCACGTGGCTGGATGCCCTCTGAATTGACCATCACTCAGAGCTCTGCGCGCGGGCAGCGTATGCAGGTGCAGCGAGAGGCTAATGAGGGCAGATATTCTTCAAGTCGGTTGCGGATGGAGCAATGAGCGCGAGGCGTCAGACAGCGTGCCGAGTCGGTGTGACTTATGCACCCTTCGTCACTGCGTGCGGGATTACTGTGGTCTCTTGTTATTATTATTAATATCGAGTGTCGCGTCCAGCTTGGACTTATATCTAACACAGAGAGGGAGAGAAAGATGGCTCCTTGCCGAAAAGACATCCGGACGGTTCATCAGCAGCAGCCTTGGTTCAAGGGAGCCTTGCCTGTGCTGACGAGACACTTGAATGTCGAAAACGGTTCGGGGAGATTTGGTTGCGTTCAAAGCAACGTTGCCGCTGCTGTTGAAAACAAACCACGAACATCAGGACGGCCGTGTGACTGATGGGATGCGTTAAAACGTGATCCCTCTCTGTTCATGTAGACCAGTGGTTCTTAACCTTTACTGCAGCCTTGCACCAAAGTGCAATGTTTATAAATACACAACATTGTATTTATCAACATTGTATATTGTTTGATGCAAAATTTGTGTTTTCGACGATTTGCCTTAAAAAATATAAATCTGGCCACTTCTCGCACACCCAGAAAGGGCATCTCGTACCCCCCAGGGGGCTGCGTCCACCCCAGGTTAAGAAGGAGAAGAAGAATCCACTGATGCAGAGGAACAAACGGGGGGCGCAACTCTGGGGAGTTTGCGGCAGCGTTACGCGAAGCGTCGAAGACCCAGTTGGGCCAACACGAGCACCCCGAATCAACGGATAAACGAGTAACACAAAATTACAACAATTATTCAAAAAATATATATTTTTCGATTTAAAGCTTTCGTGACTGCAGGGATTCATCTTCTTGGTTCTTTCGGTAAAGTCACGTAGAAGGGAAATAATACAATAATAAAAATAAAACATTATAAAATACAATTCTCACGACGTGTCGGCCACAACGCAAGCAGCCGTCCTCAGGTGAAGAAAAGGTCTGTCGGAAAGACAACTTCAGACGCTCTATTCCGACAAACGGAACACGTGGAGTCCACATCATGTTTTCACTGTACCGCCTTCTCCTGGCGAGCCAGGGTTACGCCTCCTCCTCGACGCCCACGGGAAGGTAGTTTCACAACAACAACATCATCATCATCTGCGTGTCATCCACCAACGCTCGCTGCTGCCTCCACACAGTGCTGCATCAAAGGCAGCCACGTGCATAGCCGCCACCACCTCCACCCGGAGGATATTTGCCGACAATGCGCCTCCTCATTCACACATCCGTTGCTAGACATACAGACACATCCAGTATTGTTTGACACATCCCATCATCCACACACACACACGGCCTTTCTTCCGGGCGTGACATTTTTGTCAGCAGAATGATTTCAACATAAGCATAACATTTCGAACCGGTGTCGACATTCAGCGTCTCGTCGTCGTCAGAGTCGCGGTTGCTCGCTTGCCCGAGCCCAGTCAGTGCCGCGAGTGAAACTGCCGTGATGTTTATATTCGAGGTCAAACCATCGTTAGTGTCAGACGAGAACTTCATTTCACATCTCGGCCCGGGTCGCTGATGATGTCCCAACTCGGTGAGCCTCGGCTCCTCCCGCGGCCTGCAAAGCGCAGAGCCACGCACGGTGGAGCTCGGGACGATTCCAGCCGATGGGCCGATGACACGGCCATCGTAACCTTCGTGGCCGTCGCTGGACATTCAGTCTCGGGGAGTGCGCCAGAGAAGTCCACAGGGTGGACTGCGACGCCGGCCGAGAGACGAGCAAGTCACGAGCATCTTGCGCCCACGGCTTCTCCGAATCCCCCCCTCCCTCCCCCAGCGACTCAAGGGGATGGATATCGAAGCGGATCACGTGGAGACCGCACCGGAAGTGCTCAGCGTCTTTAGCTGGGTGGAGGTGGTGGCGGTGGAGGTGGTGGTGGTGGAGATGGTGGTGGCGGAGGTGGCGGTGGTGGCGGTGGCAGTGGAGGTGGCGGTGGCGGCGGTGGCAGTGGAGGTGGCGGTGGCGGTGGTGGTGGTGGTGGTGATGGTGGTGGTGACGGTAGTGGTGGCGGTGGAGGTGGTGGCGGTGGAGGTGGTGGCGGTGGAGGTGGTGATGGTGGAGGTGGTGATGGTGGAGGTGGCGGTAGAGGTGGTGGCGGCGGTTGTGGTGGAGACGGTGGTGGCGGGCGAGGCGATGGAGGTGGTGGTGGTGGTGGTGGTGTCGGGGATGGAGGTGGTGGTGGTGGTGGTGGAGCTGTTGGTGGAGGTGGTGACGGTGGTGGTGGCGGTGGTGGTGGTGGTGCCGGTTAAGGTGGAGGTGATGACAGTAATGGCGGTGTAGGTCGTGACGGTGGTGGAGGTGGTGGAGGTGGTGGCGGAGGTGGTGGTGATGGTGGTCGTGGTGGTGGTTACAATGCACATGGCCAGTGATCCAGCGCTGTCGAGGCTACAGCGAGAGAATTGCTGGATCACACGCAGACGATGTCGTGAGACTCCTTTCCCCGTGGGTGGGCGTCAACAAAGATCCATAACCCTGACTGCGCCAGGAGAAGGCAGTCCGGCAAAGTGTGGACTAATCTCCATTTGTTCCAACTCGCTTCCCATGGGCGGGCGTCGAGAAGGGGAGGAGAGAGTTCCCGCTGCTTATCTTCTGGTGACAGCCCTGCAGAACCAGCGGTGAAATTCCGCATTATTATCACGGGGAGCGGGCCTCCCCACAGGGCAACCACTCTTCGCCATCCCCAGAATGTGCCACTCCGATTTAAACTTTTAGTGACTGCAGGGATTCATCTTCTTGGTTCTTTCGGTAAAGTCACGTAGAATGGAAATAATAAAATAAAATATAATCAAATAATTCTCACGACGTTTCGGCCACAACGCAAGCAGCCGTCCTCAGGTGAAGACCAGGTCTGTCGGGGTCTTCACCTGAGGACGGTTGCTTGAGTTGTGGCCGAAACGTCGTGAGAATTATTTGATTATTTTATTATTTCCATTCTACGTGACTTTACCGAAAGAACCAAGAAAATGTGCCACTCGTTTTAGCTCCCCAACTCACGCGCGCGTCTCTACGCTCAGCCACGCGCGCGTTCTCCATCAGCGCGGCGAACCGGACCCCGAAGTCGCAGCTCTTGAGTCCAAAACTCCACGTGGGGAGCGCGCGGGGGAGGGGGGAGGGGTGAGGAGGAGGGGGGGGGGGCAACTCCCAGCTGTTTAAACAGCGATCGAGCGCCCAGATCATCGACCAGTTCGACTCGCTCCCGCGCTCTTACGCAGTTGACCTCGCCTGACCCCGCCGCTCGATGCTCGAGGATGAACGCGCTCTCAATAGAGCGGGGTGCGCAACGATGTGGGCTCACGGTTGGTTCGGGGTGGAGGATCGGGGATGGGGGAGCATCAACCACCAGGCGCCCGAATTCGACAGATTTCGGAAGCTAAGCAGGGGAGAACCTGCATCAGAGTTCGTGACGGGCGACCCCCATCCCTCTCCCCCCCCCCCCCCACTATGCACACAAATTGATGTCTGTCGGCTGCTGCTGGGCTCCATAAGTCTGGGCAGCAGAGGGCAGCAGGGCAGCACAATCAATTGTTCTGTTATTTGCTATACCCCCCCCCCGCCACCGTCTTCACGAACCCGCACTGACCAGCGTGGTGAAGTATGGTCAAACATCCCCCCCACGACCCGCACGGCGTGGAGAGGTCGCCACCCAGCCGTGGATTAAAAAAGGGGACTGCGCATGCGCAGATGAATAGAGACAGGAATTGAGCAATACAGATGCATTCATCAAACAGATAAATGGATAGAGAAGGATAATCGATGATCATATTGATAGATGAATAGATAGAAATATAGTGTAGATGAATAGACCCGCACGTTAGCATGGGTCTACATTAGAGATGGACAGACGAATATAGATCAATGGACATATAGAACAACAGATATTTTAACGAATGGACGAGTAGGTGAATAGATACGCGGATGGACTCGGGGCGCGATGCGGTCATCATCGCGAGAAGAGACACACGGGGAGAGGGGGGGGGCAGATGCGTGAATAGGTGAATGTGCCCACGAATTGACGGACGAGTGAGTAGACAAACGAATAGACGTGCAGGTGAACAGATGGGCGCGTGAACAGACGGATGCGTAGACGGACGGACGAGTGGAGTCGGATGAACAGACCAAGGCTGTCACGCAATTACCCGCACCCGTTTCAGTGGTGATGGATGCACCGATTGCCGCTCGCGAACGCACAAACAGCACGGCTGGCTAAGTCGCCGCGTGGCGCCGTGTACCCCGTGGTGTCCCATCCAGGAGCTAAAGGCGCAGCCCTGCACGTTCCTGATCGCACCGCTGCTGGCGGAAGCCCCCCGCCCCCCGCCCCCACTCGAGGGAGCTCTATTTGGTCCAGTCTTCCCACACTTTACCCCACCATAGACTAGTCCTGCGCTAACAACACACTCGTTCACACTTCTGGGTGCATATATGCAGCGGTGGGGGGGGGGCGGTGGGGGGGGGGAGGTAGAAATAAATAAATAACCCTGCCCCCGTTGCTTCATCTGCCGCGCCGAGAGGTTGAAATAGAACTTGACGTGACCCGTGGGGTCGCGAGCCTCGCGCGCTACAAAGCGACCGTCACTGCAGCAGCAGCAGCTCACTGCGCTACCATCCCTTGGGGGGTGACTGCCTGGGAGAGACATCGGCACGCTCTGGGGGGGGGGGGCTCTGGTGGGGGGGTGGTGGTGGAACGCGTGCGGAGGAGCGAGTTGGGTGACCACCGTGTGGAGCCAGACCCCCCCCCCCCCCCCGAATGTTGGAACTGAACTCCGGAGACTCAGCCGGGATGTGTGTTTTCTTTCTTTCAAATCGGCGTATTAATAGACGACACACACACATCCACACACACACACACTCACACATCCACACCCCCACCCACACACCCCCACACACACACACATCCACACACACCCACACACGTGTGAGACGGGTGGGTGGGGGTCGAGAAGCAGCCCCTCCCCCCCGCCCCCACCACCCCCGCCCCCCGGCATCGCGTCCGTGTAAACGGCGACAACGCCGACATCACGGGGGGGGGGGGGGGGGGTCACGTGACGAGAGGTAATTGGCAATTAAACGCGAATAGCAGCGGCAGAGCGACTCGGCGCAGGGAGGGGGTGGGGGTGGTTGTTAAATAATTAAATAATGCGCGCGGGGTGGGGGCAGCGGTGGGGGGCGAGACACAGCTTGGCGCTGTGGGCGCAGGGAGGCGGGGAGTGTGCAGGGTGTTTGAGTGTGCAGGGTGCGTGTGTGCAGGGTGTGTGTGTGGTGTGTGCAGGGTGTGTGTGGGCGCAGGGAGGCGGGGAGTGTGCAGGGTGTGTGTGTGCAGGGTGTGTGTGTGGTGTGTGCAGGGTGTGTGCAGGGTGTGTGTGTGCAGGGTGTGTGCAGGGTGTGTGTGTGCAGGGAGGCGGGACGTGTGTGTGTGTGCAGGATATGTATGGGTTCATGGTGTGTGTGTGTGTGGTGTGTGTGTGTGTGTGCAGGGAGGCGGGGCGTGTGTGTGTGTGTGCAGGGTGTGTGTGTGTAGGGTTTGTATGTGTAGGGTTTGTGTGTGTAGGGTTTGTGTGTGTAGGGTGTGTGTGGTGGGTGCAGGGTGTGTGTGCAGGGTGTGTGTGGGTGCAGGGTGTGTGTGTGTAGGGTGTGTGTATAGGGTGCAGGGTGTGTGTGCAGGGTGTGTGTGGGTGCAGGGTGTGTGTGTGTAGGGTGTGTGTCGGGTGTGTGTGTAGGGTGTGTGTGGTGGGTGCAGGGTGTGTGTGTGGGTGCAGGGTGTGTGTGCAGGGTGTGTGTGGGTGCAGGGTGTGTGTGTGTAGGGTGTGTGTGGTGGGTGCAGGGTGTGTGTGCAGGGTGTGTGTGGGTGCAGGGTGTGTGTGTGTAGGGTGTGTGTGGTGGCTGCAGGGCTGTGTGTGTGCAGGGTGTGTGTGGGTGCAGGGAGGCGGTGTGTGTGTGTGCAGGGTGTGTGTGTGTGCAGGGTGTGTGTGTGTAGGGTGTGTGTGTGGGTGCAGGGTGTGTGTGAGTACAGGGTGTGTGTGGGTGCAGGGAGGCGTAGTGGGTGCAGGGAAGTCGGGTGTGGCTGGGTGCAGGGAGGGAGGGTGTGTCTGGGTAAAGGGTGTGAGTGGTGGGTTCAGGGAGGGAGGGTGTGTCTGGGTGCAGGGTGTGTGTGGTAGGTGCAGGGTGTGTGTGCAGGGTGTTGGTGGGTGCAGGGTGTGTGGGTGCAGGGTGTGTGTGGGTGTAATAATTTACCGGTCCACATTCTCACGTACATCACAGAATTCCTGCATCCACGCTGTCACACAAAGGCAAAGATCGCCCATGTAACCTTCAACAGACTATTGGGGCAAGTGCTGGTAACGAGGAGCGCACCTGTGCGAGTTGTTGGTGGATCACACACACTCGCACAGATGATCGCAACACTCTTCCTCCCTTACCCGTGGGCATCGATTGTCCCCGTCTGCTGGCTTGCCAGGGTGTGATCGCAGTCCATCAAGTGGGTTGATTCACATCTGCACGGGCATTGAGTGTTTACTCCCCTCCCTCGCGCGCGCGCATCAACACACGTCGCAAACATCCCACCGCAGGACCGCAGAGCTTGGGCAACCGTCGGTAGCGCCGCGCCCGTCTCTGGCCCCCGTGAATGCGCGGCGCGTTACAAATTATCTCGCCCGTCGGTTTGATCCGCGCCCTCCCCTCCCCCCACTCACCGCGCTTGTACAACAAACGCCGAACACGACCGGAATCATCGCCGCTCTCTCCCCAAACTCAAATCTACATCTGGGCAGCGCATCCCCGCAGCCTCCGCCATCTCTCCGCACGCAGCGAGCGGCGACCGCCGCCGCTCGCGTTCGTCTGCCGCGTGTGCCACGTGGCATATGGGCCGCCGTGACCGTGATCGAGCTACCCGCGAGGGCCGCGCTCAGTCGACGGACTCGTTTTGCAGGAGGGCCCCTTCTGCCGCCACCGCTGCTGCTGCTGCTGCTGCACTGGGATTTTTAGTTTACGAAAACACAAAAAAATGTTTTTTTTGTCTCCAGCCAATTAATAACGAGTCGTGTCTATTGTACAA
>NC_083781.1:7457551-7539876 GCF_015708825.2 Lethenteron reissneri
CCCTTAAACCCGTGCACCTGACGCGCATGTGAAAATATATTGTGAGGGTTTGGGAGCTCCTCGTGCAATCCAGCCCAGTTTAAATCCAGGACGGATCGTAGGCAGGCCGACTTGAATGCTTCAGCCAGGATGTAAGGACGAGCAGGATGCTGTAGCCGCCACTAGGAACTCAACAGCCGCCTCTCACGCACGTGTCCCCGTGTCCACCTGCAGATCCTCTTCATCTACATCGATGTGGACAACTCTGAAACCTGCGCATCCTGGAGTTCTTCGGGCTGAAGAGGAGGAGTGCCCCGCAGCGCGCATCATCATGCGAGGAGGAGATGTCCAAGTACAAACCTGACAGCAACGACCTCAGCACGGAGAACCTCATTGCTTTCTGCAGGTCCTTCCTCAACGGGGCGCTCAAGGTACTGCTCTGAGTGGTGGGGGGGGAGGGGAGGAGTTGCGGTGTTAGGGGTGGTGGGGAATTTTGGCAGCGGTATTACTCAGTTGAGCTGCTGGGTCGGGTGGGTTGGGTTGCCGCTGTGAGGGAAGGGTGTTGAACAGTCACACCCTGCTCTTCACACCGTCTTCCACACTCGACTGTCCACTGTTGGTTGGGCGCGGGGGAGGGAAGGCGTGGTGTGTCGACTTGAGCCGTCTCTCACGAACGCCTCACCCCCACCCCACAATCTCCTGTTACCCCCACCCAGGCGCACCTCATGAGTGAAGACATCCCCGAGGACTGGGATAAGAACTCCGTGAAGGTGCTCGTGGGAAGAACTTCGAGCAGATCGCCTTCGACGAGAGCAAGAACGTGTTCGTCGAGTTCTGTACGTGGCCCCTCCCCCACCTCCCACACTCGCACGGCATGGTGGTGGGACATCACGAGAGGTCCCGTAGTGGGGTGGTAGGTTGATACAGTGGTTAGGGTGACACGTGGTAGGATATCACATGAGTCCCGTAGTGGGGTGGTAGGTTGGTGCAGTGGGTAGGGTGACACGTGGTAGGATATCACGTGAGTCCCGTAGTGCGGTGGTAGTTGATACGGTGGTTAGGGTGACACGAGATAGGATATAACATGAGTCCCGTAGTGGGGTGGTAGGTTGATACAGTGGTTAGGGTGACGCGTGGTAGGATATCACATGAGTCTCGTAGTGGGGTGGTAGGTTGGTGCAGTGGGTAGGGTGACACGTGGTAGGATATCACGTGAGTCCCGTAGTGCGGTGGTAGGTTGATACGGTGGTTAGGGTGACACGAGATAGGATATAACATGAGTCCCGTAGTGGGTGGTAGGTTGATACAGTGGTTAGGGTGACGCGTGGTAGGATATCACATGAGTCTCGTAGTGGGGGTGGTAGGTTGGTGCAGTGGGTAGGGTGACACGTGGTAGGATATCACGTGAGTCCCGTAGTGCGGTGGTAGGTTGATACGGTGGTTAGGGTGACACGAGATAGGATATAACATGAGTCCCGTAGTGGGGTGGTAGGTTGATACAGTGGTTAGGGTGACGTGGTAGGATATCACATGAGTCCCGTAGTGGGGTGGTAGGTTGGTGCAGTGGTAGGGTGGCACGAGGTAGGATATCACATGAGTCCCGTAGTGAGGTGGTAGGTTGATACAGTGGGTAGGGTGACACGTGGTAGGATATCACATGAGTCCCGTAGTGGGGTGGTAGGTTGAATGGTTAGGGTGGCACGTGGTAGGATATCACATGAGTCCCGTAGTGGGGTGGTAGGTTGATACAGTGGTTAGGTGACGCGTGGTAGGATATCATGAGTCCCGTCGTGGGGTGGTAGGTTGGTGCAGTGGGTCGGGTGGCTTGGTGATAGGGTGGCAGGGTGGCACAGTAGTACAATGGTAGAGGGTGGTAGGGTGGCAGGGTGATCCAATTGAACACCCTTAAATGTGCCCCATGTGCACATACCTGCTCTTGCCCCTCCTTCCCCTCCCACCCCTGTGCACCCCTGCCTGCCCCAATAGGTCACACGCATGGGTAATGATACTCCACAGCGTTAAATGTCACACAACACAAATAGCGTTTGGGCCAGTGGTGCTCGGGTGGGCGTTTTGGGCCTTACCTGGTAGAATAAAAATAGTGTAGTTGTATTCGCTCTGCAATGAGTAAATACGTGGCGTCTGGCTCGACAATGATGCTGGAGATGTCCAGCGTATGCCAAGGATGTGCTTGTGTCACTTTGAGCTGAATAGAAGAAACAAATCTGTATGAACGAGACCAAAGAAAACGAGAAGCACCAACCAGAGGTCGCAAACGGGTTTTGATTCCTTACCCGTAACCGTACCCGGCCGCACCAGGGTCGCAAACGGGTACCCGTACCTGGCCGGGTACGGGTAGCCGGGTATCGGGTAGGGTACGGGTATCGGGTACCCGGTTGCGACCTCTGGCACCAACACAAACGAGATGGTCAACACGACAAAAAAGCGATCGATTCTTGAGTAAAATTGCCACCGTGAATTATAACAATTTAGAAAATAGCTGGAAGGGGGTCGATCATCTCAGGCCTTGCGTTTAGGATGGCAGTATCCTTCAAACAACCATCGCGTTGCATCACTCGTTTGGCTGCTGCTCACAGCTGCGCCAGCAGGGCGTTTCTGGTTTCCCACGCCGCTTATGGCGACCGTTCCCAAGGTTCCCTCCACTGCGTGAAATTGGGACTCGTGCCGTCGATCGAGGTTTGCGCCGAATGGCATTGGCGCCAGCTGTCATGGGGGGCCAGGCTTCGTCGCCCGTCTCGGCGCGAACCCGGGGAAGGGCGGTGAAGGGTGGTGCGGTGAGAGCCAGCCCTTCGCCATGTGACCATGCCACTGACGGACCGCGCCATGTTTGGCGCGATCCGCTGTTACCGCCACGGCCACCACTGCCGATGGGTTTTACCGACAGCTGGGCACTGCCAGGCGCAAATTCCTGTGCGAGAGTAGTCAGCAAAGTGAGATCGATTTCATCTTAAATTGTGGGCGACGCAGCGCCAAGTGTGATATTCAGATGGAGTGCAGTCAGTCCGGTTAGTGTCATCAGATTCGGAGTGGAGGGTAGAGTTTGCGGTGATTGTGGTTGGTAGTGAAGAGTGCTTCTGGGTCAGGGCCAAAGAGGGTGACCGAGTAGGTACGCTGGCTGGCAGGGAGTAACAATGCTTCGATCGACTAGTCTGGTGGATTCCTACGTTCGCCGTACTCTTATCGAGTCATGTGACTGAGACAATATAATCTTTGCTATTGGTGGATTGATACTTGTTGGCAAATGCCGCAGCACTCAAGAAACGTTGAGGCTCACGGAAGCGCTGAACACTCCGAACAAGATGGAAAATAACAAAGTTTACAAATAATGCAGCATCAATCTTGTGACAATAAATCCTCCCTTTGTCTGTAAGTGTTTTAGATTTGGCGTGCAGGTTATGACAGATCATAACCGTGTGTTAAATTGGCTTCCCCTTACAGCAGGGTATTTTATATGCCCAGTCAGATCATGAATTTTGGCATTTATCTCTTATCCAATATTAATCCAATTTCATTTTACGTTTTACTGTAATGTGTGCTAGGTTACTGGCAAGCTGCCCTGATGTTTGATGTTGCCTCCACATTATTTAATATAGTTTATCCTGTACAACATTTAGAATTGCTTATAGCATTGAGATACTATATAAATTGACATTCTTATTATAATGAATGGGATTGATGGGGCGGCGAGTTAGTTACAGGCCTGGGCACCAAGTCAGGTCTTCCTGAGAGAGAGAGGTGTGTGTATGGAGCCCCCCCGAGTTGGGGTGACCGAGTTAGAACCCTGGCGAGCGACGCGGCGTGTGCCGTTGCCCACAGACGCCCCGTGGTGCGGCCACTGCAAACAGCTGGTGCCCATCTGGGACGAGCTGGGGGACAAGTTCAAGGAGGACGACAGCGTGGTCATCGCCAAGATGGACTCCACCGCCAACGAGGTCGACGGCATCAAAGTGCACAGCTTCCCCACGCTCAAGTTCTTCCCCGCCGCCGCTGGCCGCAAGGTACGTCGCCCTCCGGGCCACGCCGCACTGGATTTTTACTGGGCGCTCGCAAACACCACTTGGCCGTGGTGTTCTTGTAAGGATGAGTGTCACCAGACAGGCGGGAGATCGTCTCTGCGAGTGCGTGTGCGTTAGCGGAGAGCGGTGGCGTAGCAGTTAGCACGTTGGGCTACGAGCCCGGCCACCCGGGTTCAATTCCCGCTTGTGGTGGGCACGTGTGACGATTATCTGAACCGGTCCTGGGCCTCCCCTAGGTCGACTCTGCCTAAAATGAGTACCTGGCACGGTGTGTAAACATCGCCACTCGGGAGACGGAGGCGGCCGGGCGTGGTGTTAGCCACCCCACCTCCATTGTGTGTCGCATTGGCCTTCATAGGTGTTACTCGGCTAACAGTACTTGCTCCTACAGGCTATACGGGGGGGATCTTTACCATTGTATTTACGTGCGTATGTGCGTGTACCTCCACCGCAGGTCGTAGACTATAACGGCGAGCGGACGCTGGACGCCTTCGTCAAATTCCTGGAGAGCGGAGGCGAGGGTGGCGCCGGCGAGGACGTGAGTTGACCCCCGACCCACGGGCGGCAGGGTGGCAGGGTGGCGCGGTGGGAACACCTGCGCGCCCCGTAGCAAGAAAGGGCCCGGGTTCAATTCCCGACTCGGGCACTTTTCTGCGTGGAGTTTGTTTGTTCTCCTATACTGCAAGGGTGCCTGTGCATAGATTAACAAAAACCACACACAATGTAAATGGTATTGGCCAAAATATCCCCAATGATGAAAAATTAGCTGCAAATGACTCCATTGCAAAAACTGGCTCGGTGATGGATTCAAGGGAATGGGGGCGGTCCCCCCCACCTCCAATTAGCACGGTTGGCTACGTATGGTACGAAAGAAGTTCTACATATATACTACCTCTTGAGACCCTGAAAATTGGCACATTATTGAAATTTACCATAGACTGTTTTTGTATTA
Source organism: Lethenteron reissneri (assembly GCF_015708825.2). Classification (NCBI taxonomy): domain Eukaryota; kingdom Metazoa; phylum Chordata; class Hyperoartia; order Petromyzontiformes; family Petromyzontidae; genus Lethenteron; species Lethenteron reissneri. The sequence goes on from NC_083781.1 coordinate 7,462,520, forward strand.
TTGCAGGGCCCTAATTTAAAAAGGTAAAATTTCAGAACCGTTGGCAAATCTGGAAACATTATTGTAACTCCTGGCCATGGCCAACGACAGTCGGCGAATATCTGCACCGGTCTTGGTTCTTGCCCAGGTCAGCGCTGGGGGTGACGAGAGGCGTGGTGCTGGCCACACAGTGCAGGGAAATTCAGTTGAGCAGCACTATGCTCCAACCCGCACTGACCAGCGCGCTGACGTACGGTCGGTTAACCCCGACGACCTGCGGCAGCAGCCTAGGCCGTGAGGGTTAGCGCAGATGGTGGTAATGACAAGGAGGGTCGTGCGTCTACAATGGGGGGGGTCCCCTGTGATTACCACTTGAACGGCTGGTAAACACGGAGAGGAGGGGCGGCTGGAAGCATTGACGCTGCCACGCGCTCATACCGCCCCATGCGGTGCAGGGATGATTGGTGCGTGGGGGCCAGGAGGAGGGAGTTGGGGGAGGGGCCTGGCGAGGAGCAAAAACTGGGGGGTAGCGGGGATATTGGGATATGGGGGTATAGGTGGAAGGAGGGGGGGCCCTGGTGAGTTGAGGGGTTTGGGGGGGGGGGACTTGGACACGAAGCACCAAGGGTCGGCCTCGCGTGCGGCGCGTGGGTCCATTCCTTGTGCGTGTGACAACACGAACCCATTCCTGAGCATGTGCGCTCGCGTATGTGCTTGTATGGGGTCGACTCGTGTTTATCAAATCCCTGGTGCAGTGTGTAAACATCAGCACTGGGGAGACTAAAGCAGCCATGGGTTGGGCGTGTTCGCACATTGCCACCATCAATGCCCTCGTGCCAGGCTAGGTGCACTGTGAGACATGCCGTGCCCGCCTTCATAGGTGCTACTCACGAATAGCACTTGCTCCAATGGCGGCATGTATGTGGTTTACATAGGGGATCTTCGTGTGTGGTGTGTGCACGTGCCTGTCTGTGTCCAATTGTGGCTTGTGCCTGGACCTTAAATTGCTAATGATCTCAGAATTAGTTCTGCGATGTCCGACTCCATGGGCCGTTCTGTAACGTGAAGTGATGAACTGCTCTGTGAGAGTTTGGAATGGATTCTTCGTCTCATCTCTTGACACCGATAGCACAATCAGGGGGATGAAGTTGGCGAATAAGTAAAAATAATGAAATTAAATCTTAAGACTGGTCAACAGTGCTGTTTGAACGGGCGTCGAACGCCACCGACACTGACCTTCCTGTCCCCCTTAACCCCTGACCTAGGAGCTGGAGGATCTGGAGGAGGTGGAAGACGACAGTGATGACGTGGCAGAGGACACCATTAAAAAGGACGAGCTGTAGGCCCCCACGGGGCCCCCCATTTTGTATGAACCTCCCCCTCGTGTGTATGTAAATGTTAGGCCATGGATGTCAAATGCAAAACCCACACCCCTCTTACTGTGCCGTGCTTCAGCCTGTCCAGCCTAGGCCCTTAGTGCCTGGGAATCGTCGCCACCACCACCACCACCACCGTCCCCCGTGACGCCGTCGACCTGGTGTCGGGTCTCTCCGTTGCTTTTCCCCCCCGTGGGCTGGCAAGACGCGTCGCCAAGCCACGTCTGGCCCCTGCCCGCCACGTGTTTCCCCGCGTGGCGTCGGAGATGCCTCCTTGTAAATGAATTCCACGGATTGGGCGCGCGGACGCAAAGTGTCTAGAGCTCGCGGAAAATCCTCGGCGCCCGTTCCCGTCTGCTTTAAGAGAAGAAGAAATCCGAGTCTCTTTTTTTTATTTGTACTGATTTCCTGCGGGGTCTGTTTTGGGGTTTGCCTTCCACCAGGTAATTATTTTTTTATGATTAAATGTAAAAATGTGAACGCTCTACGGAGTGTGGGCCACGTCTGGTGCCCGTCTCCCAATCCGCGGCCTCCCTGGGCATTCCCACCGATTCTTTTCGATTTAACAATCCCTCAATCCCCTCGAGCTTTCAATCCCTTGGCCTCTGTGGCTTCCCGAAAGGAGTTGCCACTGCCTGTGGTTGGTTGAGTGAAACGCCGCGTGCTTCGTATTTTGTAAACGTCTCTCTGCTTTCCCTTACAACCGAGTGAAAGTTTAACGCGCGCGCGGTGTTCCACACGACCGGCTGCTGACCCTGGTGATGGATCGTAGTGGAGCCCTTCTCTCGGCCTCCAGGCGTTGCTTGATGCCACCTAAAACGAAATTACTGCGGAGTGGAATGCTCCACACAGCTCCATATCTGCTCCGCCCCGGAGGGAGAGGTGCGGGGAAGACGCGGGTCTCCATGAGGCAGCGTTGGCTGCATAATTTAACAAGTTGGACTAATATAAAACTCGTTACCCTACCCCGTCTCACCGTGCTCTACCCCCTCGCTCACTGCGCCTCTCTTGTAAACTTTGTAACAGCGCAGAAACTTCTGGCTAGGTTGCGGGTGTTGTCCGGGGTGTTGTGTTTCATTATGGCTGTGCCGTCTGTCCAGGTGTGTTCAGGGATGTGTGCGGGTGTGTCCTTTTGCGCTTGTTTGTGACTGTACCTCCGTGCTTATACACACGTGTGTGTCTGTACGTGTACCTGTCTTTGTACCAGGTGTGTGTGTGCGCGTGTGTGTGTGCGCGCCACATTGGCCCGGTGTACCCGTGCGCGTGTACATGGCAGTAACTTGAGGCGGGTTACGTCGTTTGTAGGGGAGCGTAGGGGGGGGGGGGGGTTGGGGTGGGGGTCGCTGTTCGCGATGCAAATAAAAGGGAACAGCAACAACGACATCACGTGTCTCGCTTCTCGTGCTTTCTTGCCGGGGCTTTCAGTTGCCAGGGTTTGATTTCACGTGACTTTGTTTCTCCCAGTTTTACGTATCGCTTGGTGTCGCTCATCACGTGGTTGTGTTCCACAGTGGTGGTTTTATCTCGCGGTTTATTCCCACATCGCCTACGACGCACCCGGACCAGACCTCGTCGGGTCTCGGAAGCGAAGTCTGATTGAGCCTGGACTTGCCACACACACACAGGTGTGGTGGCCACACACACAGCTGTGGCTGCTGTGAGGGCACGTGGTGTTGTGCCACAGGGCAGTGCACAAAAAGCCATTGCTGGGCTGTTTGTCCATGCGCTGACCAAGCCTCGGGGAGACACGCGAGGGCCTTGCCTGCCTGGCCTGGCCCAGAGGAGAAAGATTTCCGATGGTTTGAGTGAACGGGGATTTGGTTTATGCAAACAGTCGGCCGAGCTGGACGCTGTTGCTCTTGTAAGCGAGTCTGAATCTTATTTAGACTGGAGGAATCCGATGAGTTATGACTCTTTTTCACAGATGTCCAGTATGAGGGTGGGTCAACAACTTAAAACGGAAAACAAAAACGATAGGAGTGCAAAAACAGAAAAGGGTGAGCTAGTCACTTTAAAAGTAAATTGTCAGATTTATCTACAGTTTGGGCAAGGCAGTAAAAACAACCAAACGGTCCCAGGCCACAAAGAAAAAAACACGGTAAATAAAAAATAGGACCTTTAATATTGAACTATCGATAGTTCAATCAAAGTTACAAATCGCATTTAGAAAATCATCATCGTGTCGAGAGTCTGCTGTGAAAAGGAGACGGGAGAGAGGTTCAGGATTGGAGCTCGGCACGCAATGAAGCCATCGCTCCCTTTTCATGCTGCAAAGATCGCTCCAGTTGTTGCAAAGCTAAAACCACGACCTCCCCCAGGCTTTGACGAAGACCGCTTCTGTCGCGATCGAAACGTCGCGGGTTATTTTTGCTTTAATTTTAGAATTTATTTTTCCTAAATTTTAATTTAAGTAAATTTTTTATTTTCTATCTCCGTGACTTTACCGAAAGAAGCAAGAATATGGATGATATTGGTCGCGAAGGCCTACTACTGCCACGTGTGTGTCTATCCCCCACCCCCCCGCGCCCGAGACACCAAACCCTTATGAGGTCAACCATCCCGGACGGAGACCACCGCACCGACCCGGCATTGAGTATCGAGACTCCGTGCGGCTTTCTTGAGTAAACAGAGCGCCAGGATGATTATTTATGATTATTATTGGAACAGATAAACTTTAAACAAAGTCCTGGGGGGGGGGGGGGGTAGAACCCACGACCTCCCCTCTCCCCTCCGCCCGCCATCCCTCACCCCCGCCCCACAGCCGCTAATTTGAGCGAGGAACGCAGTCAACACGAGCCCTGGACCCCCCCCTGGGTCTCGGCGGAGGGGCTCCCAGCATCTCTCACAGTGCACCTAGCCTGGCACGAGAGCATTGATGGTGGCAATGTGCAAACTCGGAACCTTGTCCACGCTGGGGAGATCGGGGTAGTGCTCGGGTCACGGGGGGGTACGGAGGATTAGTGCTCGGGCTAGAGATAGGTGTACTGTTCGGCGTAGCATTAGGGGTGGTGAGAGAGGTTGTGGATAGGGTTCAATTTCAAGTTATTTATATTAACATTGCGTCACGTAATATTAAAATACATCTGCGCGCATGATGATGATGATGAAATGGATCACCCTCACCACGCTCACCAACAACAACCGCCGTTCACCACCACCACCACCACGTGGCGGTAACGGCACGACGGCGCTCGTGCCATGCTAGGTGCACTTTGAGGCCACGTGAAGTGTCAAAGGGCCCCCTGGCAAGGAGGTCACGGAACGGACCCAGGTGCCGGTGGGTTTGACCGACCGAGATGGCCGGGCAGATGCATCGGCCGCGCTCCCCACTGCGCCAACTTGCTGCGGGATTTATTTTTTCCGCCAGAGCGCTCGTTGCTGTGAGCTCTCGCTCTTCTGCCCTCCGCCGTTGCTGGAGGGCGACTGCCTCCAACTCCACCAGTAGCTTCCTTCACGAGCCTCTCCTCCACAGTTATCGGCAAGGCCACTCAGCTCCGCATCCTCCTGCACCGCATCAGCTGCCGTCCCTTCTCCAGCGCCGTGCCCGTTTAGCTCCCCTCTATCCGGCCGAACAGAAGCTGCTTGGTCGTGCGGTGTCGTCTGGGCCATGGCGAGCTCACCCTGCTCATCCTCACAGCGCTCACCCTCACTCACCCTGACCGCGCTCACCCCACGAAACCACATTCACACCTTTATTGACGACGAAACTCTCTCTCCCAACACCCCTCCCACCACTCGTACTCACCCCACGAGCTCACCACCCTCAACCCATCCCCTCTCTTCCCCTCTCCCCCCTCCCCTCCGCATCCCCCGCGGCGTTCGCGCTACTCTCGCTCCATCATCGGCGTGGAGTTCGTGCCCGCCCTCCCCCCACCTCCCCCCACCCCCCGTTCTGGCCCCCCTATAAGAGGGGACCTGACCCCGCCTGCCCGGAGAGGGGAGCTAGGGGGTGCGGGCAGCGAGGATCGCGCACAGGAGACGAGAGGAGAGAGCGACTCGACGCGCTCTCGGAGCGACGCTTTTGTGATTTGTTGTTGTTGTTGTTGCTCTGCTCGGAAATATATTTGCTTTAACACAAAACAAAACAACATTCGTCGGAGTCAACTCCCGCAGCAGCAGCGGCGGCGGCGGCAGCGGCTGCGGGAACAGAAAGAGCAGCGGCAACTCAAGGATCGTCAGTGTCATCAGCAGGACCATCATCATCATCAGCAGCAGCAGAAGCAGGGACATCAATCAGAAACAGCAGCGCAATTATCAGCGTGCTGCAGCAACCCAAGGCAGCGGGAGCAGCAGCAGCGGCAGAATCATTATCTGCAGAGTCATCCTAATCAGCAGAATCATCATCATCAGCATCATCAGCCGGTGAGATGGCGCTCTACCTGGGCGTACGGCAGTACCACGTCATCGGGGATTACGGCGCTCGCTTCTCGTTCCTGAGTCGCGGGGGGGACTCGGGACTCAATTCCCCGGGGGGCAGGAAGAAGACCAAGGGGACCGGCTCTCGACGCGGCTCGGTCGCCTCCTCGTGCGGCCCCGAGCGCACCGACTCCCCCGCGCCGCTCAAGAGCGTGCGATTCACGGCCGACGTGGAGTTCCTTGACAACGTGAGGCAGGGAGACGTGGAGCAGGTGGAGGCTTTCGTCAAGGGCGGGGAGCTCTCCCTCGACACCATCAACACGTCCGGTAGGCATCTCTCATCGCCCCGGCAGTAACGACGCCTCGTGTGCCCGAGCCTCGCGCTTAGAAGCATCATCAGCGTTCTCGGCTCTCTGTGTGCCTCTAACGCAGAGCCCCGCATTTAGAAGCATCATCAGCGTTCTCAACTCTCCGTGTGTGGCTCTAACGCAGAACCTCGCCGCTAGAACCATCATCAGCATTCTCTGCTCTCTGTGTGTGGCTCTAACGCAGAGCATCGCCTCTAGAACCATCATCAGCATTCTCGGCTCTCTGTGTATGGCTCTAACGCAGAGCCTCACCTCTAGAAGCATCATCAGCGTTCTCGGCTCTCCGTGTGCCTCTAACGCAGAGCCTCACCTCTAGAACCATCATCAGCGTTCTCGGCTCTCCGTGTGCCTCTAACGCAGAGCGACAACCGCGTCTCGTGTCGGGGACGCGGCTGCAGAACCGGTCTGAGGCAGCGGCGCCAGGGCACTAAATCAGGAGCGGCAGACGTCATCGCGACGCTGCTAAACTTAAGTGCGAAGATTGCAAGTTCCCCCGTTAGCGAGACGTGAAACTACCTCGCAACCACTGCTGAATACACGACAATATCATCATCATCACCATCATTACCACCATCACCACTATCATAACCATCATCAATACATACACGCATCTAAAATCCATCCAAAGCGACTAATCCGCACACAAAAAAGTACAGTGAATACAAAATAAAATAAAAAACAAACCACGACGTTTCGATCGCAACACCACTGTGTTGCGATCAAAACGTCGTGGTTTTATTTTATTTTATTTAAATTATTTTTATTCGCTTTATTTTTATTATTATGTTTCTATCTACGTGACTTTACCGAAAGAATCAACGAATATGAATTCCTTCAGTCACGAAAGTTTTAAGTCAAAATTTACGCCACACGACTAAACCACAACTCTGACTTATACCATTTACACATTTAGCAGCGGCTTGGGGAGGCCTCCATCCAGCAGTGGGTTGGCCACGGCTGCTGCTGCTGATGATATCAAGCATCTGATCGTGACGTAATCATCTTTGTAGTTTCTCACTCACGAAACGCAGGCGACACCACTGCACCACGGAGCACCGATTCTGCGAGATGCCCCATCAGCGAGAAACCACGCGGCACGCAGTGGATGGGTCTCAGTTGTGCAATCATTGGTGGCCGGGCTAAGGCCGTTCAACCGAATCGGAACGTTGTCACCACCCCAGACCCATGCGCACATCTCCTTCACAGATGGAAAATTAAACGCACGAGCCGCAGTGATGCGATTGTTGCCATGCAACACAAACTACGGACCGTATATTGAACCCGTAGAGGCACATCGGGATACGCGGAGACTCCTCGAGATACACAGAGAGGCACGGAGTTCTAATAAAGACAAATCACCGTGCGATTGTGGCCGTGCAACCAAAACTATGAACCGCAGGGTAAACCCACCGTGATCTGCGCTTCCTTCAACGGAGGAGGATCGGCAAAAAACGACATCAACTCTTCTCTCTCTCTCTGCTGAAGCCCTCTCGTGTGACCAGCAGCAGACCTCGACATTGGCAGAGAGCTCTGAATATTATGCTGCTGTTGCTGCTGCTGCCGTGCACAAGAGGAGAATAGAAACCGGGCAGAGTCCACGAGTGCGCGGCAGCAGAGAACGCGGATTTGAACCCAGGCTCCCAGTGGAAGGTGCCAAAAAAATATTCGATAGCAGCATCCTTAGAATTGACGCCGCTCACTCAGCTCTGGCGAGTTCGCATGTGTGAGTGTTTTGCTGAACTTCTTTCGCACCGTACGTAGCCGATCGTGTTTATCCGAGGTGCGGGGGGAAGGGCATCAAACTTATACACAGTGCGAAAGAAATTCGTTTTCCTCTCTTAGTTGATTTAAAAGTGGATCGCTCCAGTGGCTTCCTAATATCGGAAGGAAGAGCGTTCCAGACGGCCGCAGAAGCGCGTTTGAAAGCGCGCGATGCGGTGCCCTGTCTTTGTTCGAAACTTTACAGCACATCATCACAATTCAAACCCGGCACATTCAACCGTTCGTGGCCTCAACAGGAAACATTTGCCGTAGATGCGTTACGAGAGAAGGGCACACAAAGCGAAATCGCTTAGAATAGACCACGCAAGACACGATCTACCGCACGTGCCAGCGCCTGCCCAGTGCGCGCACATTACAGACAAGTGCGCACACAGTGCACCCACGCTACTCACACAGTGCACCCACGCTACGCACACAGTGCACCCACGCTACGCACACAGTGCACCCACGGTACACACACAGTGCACCCACGCTACGCACACAGTGCACCCACGCTACGCACACAGTGCACCCACGGTACACACACAGTGCACCCACGGTACGCACACAGTGCACCCACGCTACGCACACAGTGCACCCACGCTACGCACACAGTGCACCCACGCTACGCACACAGTGCACCCACGGTACGCACACAGTGCACCCACGTTACTCACACAGTGCACCCACGCTACGCACACAGTGCACCCACGCTACGCACACAGTGCACCCACGCTACGCACACAGTGCACCCACGGTACGCACACGCTACGCACTACGTTGTCCCACGTACGACCGCAAAGCCGCATGTGGAGTGAATTCAAACCGCATATAATGTAGCGGATTTTGGGCAGAACTGCGCGAAATGGCACAACGCGAGCCCGAAATCGAGAGAGGGACACCTGCAATAGGTGACGTTTTGGGAGCTTGCCCTTCTTCATAGCGCTCCTATAACCGACTGTTGAGCCCAGCTCTCTCGCCCTTTTCCAGAGCATCATTAAGAGTGGCCACCCACTCGCGCTCGCCTCGCGAAGGTAAAAGCGCCGCGCAGAAACCGCTCTCGCAGGGCACGGTCGCGATGTCCTCCGCCTGAGCGCGCCTGTGTGCGGGTTCGTAGGGGGAACGGTGGCGCGGCGGTTAGCGCACGACGCGACGAACCCGGCAAAAGACCCGAGTTCGATTCCCGCTCACGGCCAACATCGGTGACTGATATCTGAACCAGGTCCCGGGCCTCCCCTAGGTCGACTCAGACTCACATGAGTAGCCTAGTGTGGCGGCGTAAGCATCGGCGCTGGGGGAGACAAAGGCGGCCGGGCGTGGTGCTGGCCACCCACCCCCTCGTGTGCCGTGACGGCCTTCATAGGTGCTCGCTGACAGCACTTGCCCCAGTGAGCGGTCTGTTGAAGGCTATACGGGGGGGCAGGGGGGTGGGGGGAAGTCTCTGCCTTTGTACAATTCGTGCACGCAGACACGAGAGAGTGAGCGACACCCGGGTGACCCCCCCTCGTGACAACCCCACGTGTACACAGGCATGGCGGCGCTGCACGAGGCGTCTCTGCGTGGCCACGTGGAGGTGGTGGAGGCGCTCCTGCGAGGGGGGGCACGGATGGAGCTGCGCACCGAGGGGGGGGTCACGGCGCTGCACCTCGCCTGCTCGCAGGGCCACACGGCCGTCATCAGGTAGGCGCGGCAGAAGAAGTCGCGCAAATCGGGGAGACCGTCGTGGGCTCCCGTCATGGGAACGGGGAATGTCCATCGGACACCATCAGTATGAGCACCAGTATCGTTGTCACCTTCGACATCATCATCAGCATCAGCAGCAGCAGGAACAACAACACCACCCACCACGTTATCAAGAATCCCATCATCATCACCAGCAGCAACAACACCACCCACCACGGTATCAAGAATCCCATCATCATCAGCATCAGCAGCAACACCACCCACCACGGTATCAAGAATCCCATCATCATCAGCATCAGCAGCAACACCACCCACCACGGTATCAAGAAACCCATCATCATCAGCAGCAACAACACCACCCACCACGTTATCAAGAATCCCATCATCACCAGCATCAGTGGTGTGGACGAGAAGACTCCCTGGAGCTCCCCCAAGTCGTGGAGCCAACAGCCGCTCCTTCCCATCATCATCATCATCAAAACTCCTCCTCACTCCCCACCTACACCTCCTCACTCCCCACCTACACCTCCTCACTCCCTACCTACACCTCCTCACTCCCCAGCTACACCTCCTCACTCCCCAGCTACACCTCCTCACTCCCCAGCTATACCTCCTAATCTGTGCCCCCCTTACCCCCCCCCCCCCCCCCCCCGCGTAGACATCTTCTCCGGAAGGGCGCGTCCCCCGTGGCGCTGTCCGAAGGCGGCGACCTCCCCGAGGACCTCCTGCCCCGGGGCCGCTCCGACATCCGGCAGATGCTGCGCGCGGCGCGCAGGGGAGTCTTGCCTGACGACTAAAGGGGTCGCAGGGACCCCCCCCCCCTCTCAACGTGCCCCCCCCCCACCCCCCCTCCCCGGCGCGAGGGGTGACCCCTGCGAGCGGGGGGCCAGCCACGTGCGGGGAGCGCGCTCAGGGACCCGGGGGACCCCGCTCAGGGGATCGCTTGAACCCCGACTGAGAAATCGGATCGAGGGTTTCAGATCCGGCATGAGGATCACGGGCCCAAGTCCAGCGTCTGGATCGCGCGGAGTGGAGTCGGGAGGCGACTGGAAGCCACGGGCTCCAATTTACAAGACTCGGACGCGAAAGTCTGGATCAAGGACTCCTCGGATCCAAGAACTCGGGAATTCTGGACACGGATCGAGAATTCATATTCAGGAGCCCCTTGCGGTTCCTGCCAGTGGAGATCCCGAGAGGACCCCCTGAGTTCCAGGGGGTACCTGCACACCCCCCCCCCTTCTCTTTCCCAAGGCCCACCGCCTCAAGCCTCACCCACACCCCCCTCATCGGGGGGTGAACTACCCCCCCCCCCCTGTAGCTGCGTCGCGTATATATTTTTGTACAGGGCTGGAGATTGTCAACGTTTCTGTCGGTAATGTTTCCATCATTTTAAATAAAATCGCTTTCATTCAGCCGAGGGTGAGCGGGCGGATTGTGAGTGCCGTTGTTGAGTGGGGGCAGACGAGTGAGTGGGATGCTTGCAAAGACAAAGATCCCCCGTGTAGCCTACACAGGCCGTTGGGGCAAGTCCTGGCCAAGTGCTGCGAGCTAGTACCTAATGAAGGCCGGAACGACACGGCACACGAGGGAATGGGTGGCCAGCACCACGCCCGGCCGGCCGGCCGCCTTTGTATCCCCAGTGGCGATGTTTACACACCCCGAACCAGGTACTCATTTGAGGCTGAGTCAACCTAGGGGAGGCCCGGGACCGGTTCAGATAATCGTCACTGATGTTGGCCGCGCACACACACGCACACACACATTCACACACATGCACACACACACGCACACACACATTCACACACACGCACGCACACACATTCACACACATGCACACACGCACACACACACACATGCACACACACACATTCACACACATGCACACACACACATGCACACACACACATTCACACACACGCACACACACGCGCACACACACACATGCACACACACACACACGCGCGCACACATTCACACACACGCGCGCACACACATTCACACACACGCACACACACACACGCACACACACATTCACACGCACACACACACACATGCACACACACATTCACACGCACACACACACACGCGCGCACACATTCACACACACGCACACACACACATTCACACATTCACACACACGCGCGCACACACGCACACACACACACGACAAAAGCCACAATTCTCCAGAAAGTGGTGACGTCCCCGCGGCGCTTGTGCCAGGCTAGGTGCACATTGAGGCCACGTGGCGTGGCTGACAGAGACAGCCACGCCGCTCCCCCGTGCCGCGGGGGAGTGGCGCCGCCTGGCGGCCGCGACGGGAAAAGCGCCTCAAGCACGACCTCGACTCTCTCTCTCTCTACCCCCCTGACTCTCTACCCCTGACTCTCTCTCTCTCTCCACCCCTCAACCACGACCCCGACTCTCTCTCTACCCCTCAACCACGACCCTACCTCTGACTCGACCCCTATTAAATTTCGATTTAAAGCTTTCGTGACTGCAGAGATTCATCTTCTTGGTTCTTTCGGTAAAGTCACGTAGAAGGAATGAGAATCATTCAGACGCTGTCTTTCTGACAGACCTGTTCTTCACCTGAGGACGGCTGATTGCGTTGTGGCCGAAACGTCGTGAGAATTGTATTTCATGATGTTTTATTTTTATTATTTTATTATTTCCCTTCTACGTGACTTTACCGAAAGAACCAAGAAGATCTACCCCTATTCCTAACTACCCCTATCCCGAGCGCTGACTTCAAGGCCGTAATTCTAATAAATATTGGGGGACACACATCCCACCCAATATTCAAATATGCTCAAAATGTCCTCCCCCAATATATTGCTATAAAATAGATTTCTGTTTATACGATTGTGGTTATGGTTGTACTTTATTAATCCCTAATCTCTGCCATTATATACAATGAAACAAGAAAAAGGTAAAAAAGAAAAAAACAGAGCAATGTAATAAAATACACATTGTAAAAAATATATAAAAAGTCCATCCTATGTGTTAGTGATTTTTTTTTTCACATTTAGGCAGGAAATTGGTTTTCAAATTTGTATTTTTTTTCTGGGGGGGGGGGACCCCAGACCCCCTGGAAGATTCGGTCCCCCCCAATGTTGACTCCGTGGCTACGGCTTTGACGGATTATATCTCTGACCCCACTCCGAACAAGCTACGTGTGTGCATTGAAATCGCTACCCCCTCGCTCCACCCTTTCCTCTAATCCCACCCCTTCCCCTGAAGAACGCTACCCCCTTCCGCTAACCCTACCCCTACCCCCACGCTACCCTCACGCACGACAGCTCCCTCCTGGCACAAGCACGCCCCAGGCTTCCCCTGCCTCAGTCCCTGCCCCCAACAGTAACCCCCCCACCACCCCACCACCACCCCACCACCACCACCACCCCACACTTCCCCCACGAACCCCCACTAACCCCCCACCCCTTCCCCGTCTCCCGAAAGCGCTTGTTCCGTGTCGCAAGGTTTCTCGTAATCAGACCAACGACGCACACGGGCACAATGACACACACACTCTCACAATAACACTCACACAATAACACACACACACAATAACACGCACTCACAATAACACACACACTCACAATAACACACACACTCACAACGACACACTGACAATGACACACACACTCATATACACGACGACACACATACACCGACACACACACACTCACAATGACACACTCACAATAACACAAACACAATAACACACACTCACAATAACACACACACTCACAACGACACACTTACAATGACACACACACACTCACAACGACACACACTCACACAATGACACACACTCACACAATGATACACACGACGACACACACACAACGACCCACACACACTCACAATGACACACACTCACAATGACACACACATACACTCACAACGACACACTCACAATGACACACACACACTCACAATGACACACACACTCACAATGACACACACACTCACACAATGACACACACAACGACACACACACAACGACACACACACACTCGCGCGGTACAACAACACCACCGGCCGTTCGACACTCAACAGCGGGGACGTCACCAGAGCGCCTGTGCCAGGCTAGGTGCACGTTGAGGCCACGTGAAGCATCCGAGGTTCGCTGACAGGAGGAGGCCATGGGACAGACCCGGCAGCTGCCGTGGGTTGACTGCCTTCTGATGTAAAGCGCTGTGAGGCTTTGTGTGAACGACGCTATATAAAACCGACTTTTAGTTACGTATTTAGTTACTTATACTATGACTGGCAGATTCATCAGCTGTGCCCCCCCCCCACGACTGTGCCCCCCCCCACTACTGTGCCCCCAACTGCACAGTAGCAGCGTCCTTCACGAGCATCCTCCATCACTAGAAATACAAAGATCCCCCGTATAGCCTCAACAAGTGCTGTCAGCGAGCACCTATGAAGGCCGCAACGGCACACGAGGGGGTGGGTAGACAACACCACGCCCGGCCGCCTTTGTCTCCCCAGCGGCGATGTTTACACACCGCACCAGGTACTAATTTTGAGGCTGAGTCAACCTAGGGGAGGCCCGGGACCGGTTCAGATAATCGTCACTGATGTTGGCCGTGAGCGGGAATCGAACTCGGGTCGCCAGGTTCGTAGCGCAGCGTAGTGCTAACCGCTACACTACCGCTCCCCGCTCCACACACAGTCACGCACACACATTCACACACTGTGCATCTACACACACACACAATCACACACACAATCACACACAATCTCACAACAACAACAACAACCGCCAATCGCCACTAAGTGGCGGTGACGTCACCACGACGCTTGTGCCAGGCCATGTGCACCTTGAGGCCACGTGAAGTGTCGAACGCCCGCTGGCAGGAGGTCACGGGGCAGACCCAGCAGGTGCCACGGGTCGACTGACTGAGATGACCGAGATGACTGGCCGATATACCACTTGTGCCCCCTACTGTGCCAACTTGCTATGCTTTATCCACCCGGCGCTCCGCTCGTTGTTGTGAGCGTCGCTCCTCCGCCCTCCGTTGTTGTTGGAGGGCGACTGCCTCCAACTGCCCAGTAGCGTCCTTCACGAGCCTTCTCCACAGAGGCCGATCTTGACACCGCTGGTACCAGTCATCGGCAACTCCACTTAGCTCCACGTCCTCCTGTACCACATCACCCCATCTCTTCTCTAGCCCGTGCCGCGCCCGTTTATCCCCCTCGATCCGGCCGAACAAAAGCTGTTTAGGCATGCGGTGGCTGGGCATGCGGGCTACATGACCCAGCCAACGCAGCCTTGCCTGCCGGAGGAGCTCACCGATGGGACTTTGCCCAGATCTTTCAAGGATTTGTGAGCTCCTCACACAATCCAGCCTGGTTAAACCCAGGATGGATCGTAGGTAGGCCAGCCTAAATGTTTCCAATCACAATCTCACACACACACAATCACACATAATCACACTCTCACAATCACACACACACACCACGGCGCCTGGGTCTCCGTGAGCCGTCACCGCCGCCGTCATCATTCGCGTTCCCAATCAGAGGGTTCCGAATTCGCGGAATTTTTTGCTGCGGAGCAAATTCCGCAGAGCGCTGAGAGGCCGAGCGCGGTGGATCGGGTTGGGGTGGGGGTACTGGGTGGGGGGGGGTTGGGGGGGGTGGGGGGGTTCTGGGTGGGGGGGTTGTGGGGGGGGGGGTGGGGGGGTTGGGGGTGGGTGGGGGGGGGGGGTTCTGGGTGGGGGGGGGGGTTCTGGGTGGGGGGGGGTTGGGGGTGGGGGGCGTTCTGGGTGGGGGGGGGGGGGGGGGTTGGGGGTGGGGGGGGGTTCTGGGTGGGGGGGTTCTGGGTGGGGGGCGGTTGGGGGTGGGGGGGTTCTGGGTGGGGGGGAGTTCTGGGTGGGGGGGGGGGGTTGGGCGTGGGGGGGGTTTGCGGGGGGTTCTGGGTGCGGGTGGGGATGGGGGTGGGGGGGTTTTGGGTGGGGGGATTCTGGGTGGGGGGGGGTTCGAGGTGGGGGGGGGGGGTTCTGGGTGGTGGGGGTTGGAGGTGGGGGGGGGGTTGGGGTGATGGTGGTTGGGGGTGGGGGGGGGTTGGGGGTGGGGGGGGGGTTGGGGGTGGGGGGGTTGGGGGTGGGGGGGATTGGGGGTGGGGGGGGTTGGGGGTGGGGGGGTTGGGTTTGGGGGGGGGGTTTATGGAAGGAGGTAGCGGGAGCCACGCAGAGCTCCGCACGGGAGCCGCGACTGCCGCCCGCAACCATCACGCACCGTGAGGAGTGAGTTGGGCGTGCGTGAGTGAGTGGATGAGTGAGTGGGTGGGTGAGTGAGTGAGTGGGTGAGTGAGAGGGTGTGTGGATGAGTGTGTGGGCGAGTGAGTGGGTGAGTGGCTGAGTGAGTGGGCGAGTGAGTGGCTGAGTAAGTGGGTGAGTTAGTGCCGTGAGTGAGTTTATTGAGTGCGTGTGTCTGTTGCGTGTGTGTCCGTGTGAATGTCTGTTGTGACCGTCTGCGTGATTGTGTGTGCGTCTGTGTGAGTGAGTGGGTGAGTGGGTGGCTAAGTGAGTGGGCGAGTGAGTGGGTGAGTGGGTGAGTGAGTGGGTGAGTGGGTGGCTAAGTGAGTGGGTGAGTGAGTGGGTGAGTGGGTGGCTGAGTGAGTGGGCGAGTGAGTGGGTGAGTGAGTGGGCGAGTGATTGGCTGAGTGAGTGGGCGAGTGCGTGGGTGAGTGGTTGGGTGAGTGAGTGGCTGAGTGAGTGGGTGAGTGAGTGGCTGAGTAAGTGGGTGAGTTAGTGCCGTGAGTGAGTGTATTGAGCGAGTGTGTCTGCACGAGTCTGTTGCGTGTGTGTCCGTGTGAATGTCTGTTGTGACCGTCTGCGTGATTGTGTGTGCGTCTGTGTGAGTGAGTGGGTGAGTGGGTGGCTAAGTGAGTGGGCGAGTGAGTGGGTGAGTGGGTGAGTGAGTGGGTGAGTGGGTGGCTAAGTGAGTGGGCGAGTGAGTGGGTGAGTGGGTGGCTGAGTGAGTGGGCGAGTGAGTAGGTGAGTAGGTGGATGAGTGAGTGGCTGAGTGAGTGGGTGAGTGGCTGAGTGAGTGGGTGAGTGGCTGAGTGAGTGGGTGAGTGATTGGGAGAGTGAGTGGGTGAGTGAGTGGCTGAGTAAGTGGGTGAGTTAGTGCCGTGAGTGAGTGTATTGAGCGAGAGTGTCTGCACGAGTCTGTTGCGTGTGCGTCCGTGTGAATGTCTGTTGTGACCGTCTGCGTGATTGTGTGTGCGTCTGTGTGAGTGAGTAGGTGAGTAGGTGGATGAGTGAGTGGGCGAGTGAGTGGGTGAGTGAGTGAGTGAGTGGCTGAGTGAGTGGGTGAGTGATTGGGAGAGTGAGTGGATGAGTGAGTGGCTGAGTAAGTGGGCGGGTTAGTGCCGTGAGTGTATTGAGTGCGTGTGTCTGCACGAGTCTGTTGCGTGTGTGTCCGTGTGAATGTCTGTTGTGACCGTCTGCGTGATTGTGTGTGCGTCTGTGTGAGTGAGTGGGTGAGTGGGTGGCTAAGTGAGTGGGCGAGTGCGTGGGTGAGTGGGTGAGTGAGTGGGTGAGTGGGTGGCTAAGTGAGTGGGCGAGTGAGTGGGTGAGTGGGTGGCTGAGTGAGTGGGCGAGTGAGTAGGTGAGTAGGTGGATGAGTGCGTGAGTGGGTGAGTGATTGGGAGAGTGAGTGGCTGAGTGAGTGGGCGAGTGAGTGGGTGAGTTAGTGCCGTGAGTGAGTGTATTGAGCGCGTGTGTCTGCACGAGTCTGTTGCGTGTGTGTCCGTGTGAATGTCTGTTGTGACCGTCTGCATGATTGTGTGTGCGTCTGTGCGAGTGAGCTCACTTCGCGTGCTGGATGTATCCAACCCCCAAGCAGCTGGGGACAATTTGCCTCCCACCTCACCACCCCCCCCTCCCCATGCACCCCTCCCTGTGGGTGTGTGTGTGTGGGGGGTGTAGTGGGCGGGTGTGTGTGGGGGGGGGGGGGGTGTTAGGGGTGTTGGGGGGGGTGTGGGCGGGAGTGGGGAGTGTGTGGGGGGGGGTGTGTGGGGGGGGGTGGGCGGGTGTGTGTGTGTGGGGGTGTGTGGGCGGGTGTATGTGTGGGATGGGGGTGTGTGGGCGGGTGTGTGTGTGGGGTGTGGGGGGCACTGTTATTTATCAAGGGGGGCGAGACCCCAAGCACCCCTCACCCCGCCGGAGGGTTGTTGGGGCCGCTGGTCCCCGGAGTCCCTCCCTGCTCCGTGCCTATGGCAGGGGCTCCGCCGTGCGCCGACCCCTCGCTGCTCTGCGAGCAGCTGCTGCCGTCGCTGGGCTCATCGCCCGACGGCTCCCCTCCCTGGTCCGTCCCTCCGCGAGCTCGTGTGAGAGGCATAGCTCGCCGCACGCCCTCGTTCACCTGCAGACGCTGCGTTGTCTCTCCACGGATCACGCGTTCCTGCTGGATGCCCACGGCGGTTCGTTGATCCCGTGCTCGCAGCGCACCTCGATGCGTCTCACGGACGATCGGGTCGCTGGACTGGAGAGCGTCCTGTCGCCTGGCGCTGGAGAGAAGAGCGATTTCCCCTCTGCGCTCCTCTATTTATCCTCCCTACCTCAAAGGGGATGCTGCGCTGAACAATGAGCTCGTGCACCCCAAGCCCGCGCACGGCGGTTCCCGGGCGCTGTTGATATGCTAATCAGTGAGCGACGTTGGCGGCGTACATCCTAATTACTCCCTTACCCTTCCTAACAATGGGGCCTGCGCGCTCAAGCGCAATTATCCCAACCCTCCATGACTATGCGCAACAGCCCCTGTGACCCCGCTATTCATGCTGTCCCGTACCTCCCCTGCTCGCCCCGTCGACCCGTGGGAGTGTGTGTGGGGGGAAATGCGCCTCAACCGCGGTGGCCGAATGCCCCACGCCGCGACCACACCATATTAAGGCCGGCCGCAGCGCCGCGGTGCCACGTAGCACGGGGGAGGTCATCCAATTCCCTGATCGCCGGAAACCGTGAGAATTAATCCCGATAAGGGTCTCTCGGATAAAAACCGGTCGGCCAGGCGACCTCCCCTCGGAGCTCTATGGGGGGGGGGGGAAATGAGTGCGGGTGTGTTCATGTGAGGTGAGGTGAGGGGGACGCGGGGTCGGCTCCGTTGCTTGGTGGTGGCGAGGTCGGGGATTTGGTGCCTGCCGAACGGCTTCGTGGCGGCGGCATCACATAGCCCCCCGAGGTGCCAGTCCCCGTCCCGGGTTGACTGGAGCACCTCGCTTGGGCCGCGCCCACGAGGAAACGTTGCGGGGTCCGGGGGATCCGTCCGGACCTGGTGGCTGGCCTCGGGGCGGGTGGTTCCGTCCTCTGTAGCTCCTGCGGCGGTCTCCTCCTCCACTCCAGCGGCTCTCCCCGTCCCCCGGCACCTGTGGGCTGGGGCACAAACTCAGCAGCGGAAGGGTTAGTGGCCGTCGTCCGCGCCGTCTCCGGACTGGATCGGGGCGTCTCGGGGACCCGGCGGGGCCCATGTAGTGTGCGAGGCCCCCCAACACGAGGGGTGCGGGTACTCTGGGATTTCGGGGCTTTCGGGTGACGGAGTCCTCTCTCGCCGGGGCCGCTTTCCATGGTTTTAAGCGGCGGACATTGACCACCGTCTCTCGACCCCTCTCCCCACCGTAAATTAGTACCGTCCAGGGGGATATCTGCCGCACCACGGTCCAGGGTCCCCGCCAGTAGGTCGTCAGTTTCCCCACCTGCCCGGCCCCGACGCGAGGGGTGTGTAGCCACACCTTAGCGCCTGTCAGGAATAAGGGGGGTTCCATGCGGGGTCGGGTGCCCTGTTCCTGCCGCCGATGCGCGGCTTCCCCTTGCGGGTATGCTCGGCCTCGGGCTTCTCGCAGGGTCTCCAACAGATGTTCCACGGGGCGGCTTCCCTCCTCCGGCTGGGGGGAAGGGACGCCGAATAGCAGATCTGCGGGTAAACGAGACTCACGGCCGAACATCATTAAAAACGGGGTTTGTCCCGTCGACGTGTGTACGGTGGTGGCGTAGGCGAAAAGGGCGTAGGGAGGTGTTCATCCCAATCCCGTTGATTTGCGGCCGCCATACGTTTGAGTTTCCCCGCTAGGGTCTGATTCATGCGCTCTACCATACCGTTCGCTTGGGGGTGATACGCTGTGGTTCGGTCCTTCTGGATTCCGAATTCTCGGCACAGTGCCTGGAACAGCTCGGCCTCGAACTCGCTACCCTGGTCGGTGAGGACTCGTTCCGGGATCCCGTGCTTGAGTACGTAATGTTCTACGAATGCCCGGGCCACCACCAAGGCCGTTTTATCAGGGATGGCCACTGCCACGGGGTAGCGGGTGAAATACTCTACTGCGACTAGAATATACCGGTGCCTCGATGGGATCGTGGGAATGGCCCCTGTAGATCGATCCCGACCAGCTGATTCGTGCGGCTGACGCGGAACGGCCTTAGGGGTACCTGGTATCGTGCCGGTTTCGGCCCGCACTGCTGACAGGCGCGGCAGCCCTGTACCCAGGCCGCCACGTCTTGTGCCAATTTGGGCCAGAGATACTGGCGACGCAGGGTCTCTCGAGTGCGTCGTTCCCCATCGTGGCCCCCGAGTGGGTGGTCATGCACCAGCCGTAGCAGCTGGGGTCGCACCTGGGCAGGAACACAGATGCACCCCGGCTGGCCGGCCTCGGTTAACTCCCGTACCACTCCGTTCTGCACACACAACCGGCCATACAAACCGCTCCAGGGTCCTGGTAGGGCGCTCTTTTCCTCCCGCAGTGCTGCCTCCACGGCCGCCAGATCCGGATCTCGCTGCTGGGTCTGTCTCAGCTGCTCGTCGTTCAGGCCCGGGAAGGCGCAGCCGACGTCCTCCTGGATCCGTCCGATCGGGTCCCGAGCCGCGGGTCCCGCGCTTGCCGGGCGGTCGACGGGATCCTCGGTGCCACCTGTGAGGGTCTCTGTGGCGCACACTGCACTCTCTCTCGCTGGGGGGGGGTCAGTGGCCGCAGCCTCTCGGGGGTCCGTTGCCTGCCGGCAGCGTCCCCCCGTGAAACAGGGGCAGGCCTCCTCCGCCCTTGTCTCGGCGTACACCGTGGGCCGCCTCGACAAGGCGTCCGCGTTTGCATGCGTCCGGCCAGCCCGATACTCGATTTGCAGGTTGTACTCCTGCAACTGCGCCAACCAACGGGCCATCTGCCCCCGCGGCTCCTTGAATGTAAGAAGGAACTGAAGAGCATAATGGTCAGTGCGTACGCGACATCTCATGCCGTACAAATACGGCCGGAACTGCTTACATGCGAAAATCACGGCGTACAACTCTTGGCGGGTCACGCAATAGTTCAGCTCGGCCCCACTCAAGGTCCGGCTGGCGTACGCGATGACTCGTTCCGTCCCATCCTGTACCTGTGACAACACCGCGCCCAGCCCGCTGCTGCAGGCGTCGGTGTCCAAAATAAAATCGGTGGTAAAATCGGGGAAAGCGAGGGTGGGGGCGTGGGTGAGGTGGTCTTTAAGAGTGGTGAAGGCCATCTGGCAGGCCCCCGTCCACTGATAGGGGTGCTTAGGGGAAGTGAGTTGGGTGAGGGGGCGTGCGATCTCGCTGAATCCCTTTACAAATCGACGATAATAGGTGGCGAGCCCCAAAAATGATCTGATCTCCGTCAGATTCCTTGGCCGTGGCCACTCCACTACGGCGCGTACCTTCTCCGGATCGGTACGCACGCCTGCCTCGCTGACGCGATGCCCGAGGTACCCCACCTCGCGTTGTGCGATGTAACACTTACGTGGCTTGAGCTTGAGATGAGCCGCTCGCAGTCGCTGGAACACCTCTCGTAGCCTGGACCAATGCTCAGACAAAGATCTACTGAACACGATCACATCGTCCAAGTAAATCAGGCACTGTTCCCATTGCAAACCCCGCATCACCAACTCCATCAGCCGCTGGAACGTCGCGGGTGCATTGGTGAGTCCGAACGGGAGTACTCGAAACTCGAATAGTCCCATCGGGGTGGTGAATGCGGTTTTCGGCCGATCCTCCTCCGCCATCTCCACCTGCCAGTACCCGGACGCGAGATCGAGGGTGGAAAAATATCGCGCTCCGGCAAGGCTGTCAAAAGTGTCGTCGATGCGGGGTATGGGGAAGGCGTCGCCGAGCGTGACTGCGTTCAGTTTACGATAATCGACGCAGAACCGGGTTGACCCATCCTTTTTCGTTACTAGTACCACCGGGGCTGACCAGGGGCTCGCCGAGGGCTGAATTATGTTATCGCGAAGCATGTCCCCAACCGCCTCTTTGATCTGGGTGCGTTTGGGTGCGCCCACTCGGTATGCAGGGAGTTTGATGGGTCGGGCTGCACCGGTGTCAATTTGGTGCTTAACAAGGTCGGTCCGACCCACGTCCGAGTCGTGTTCGCTGAACACGTCGGCATACTCCCGCAGTAACTCGCGCAGCCCGATCGGCCTCTCCCTTAGGTAAATCCGCCCATGGTACATGTAACGCGTCGAGCAGGGGAACGACTTCGGCTCGGGGAGTCAGGCCGACTCGCCAGGCCAGGTCCTGGTCACCCTCAGGACGACCGGTGTCCTCAGCCCAGAGTGCGAACACCGAGTCGTTAGAGTGGCGTGCGTGCAGGGGGTGTACGGTGGCTATCGGGGTGCGCCGTCGCAGTATCGCTGGGGAACTGTGGGGGTTAAACATCCGCATAAACAATCGGTCCCCATCTGCGTTTACCAACGTGGCGGATCCCACTATCCCATACCGTTTTGCCAACTCCGGGTGAGGAGTTAGCATTACCTCCCCTGATGGTCGGAGCGCGGGGTCGGTGGGGGATGTTGCCACCGGCACCAGCATCTCGGTGAGCGGCCCGATGGTGACTGCCGTCGCCAGGATAGCGGCCACAGGTGTGAAGCGGGGGCGCGTCGGTTCTCGTCCCAGGAACGGTATCCGCTCGCCGTTGCTCTCCACGGTGGCGCATCGCTGGCGGGGTTGCACGTTGAGTCCCAGCCGTTCTAAGAGGTCGGTACCTGCGATACACTCGTGACACAACGCACTCGACACGTAGAACTCCTGGGTGCACCCCTGGCTGCCTATGCGGACCTCTAAGGTGGCTCTCCCCAGCAGCCCCATTCCGGCTCCGCTCGCCGTGTGCAGCGCGCGGTCCGGTGCCTGCAGGTGACGCACGTCGACCCCGATCATGCTGCAGTGCGCTGCGCTCACGAGCGAGGCCACCGCCCCCGTGTCCAGCAGAATTCGGGTACGCACTCCGTTTACCTCCCCTTCCACCAGCGACGTGGCCCCCGTGATCCCCGCCACCAGCTCCCGTAGCCAGTCGCCAGGAGTCACCGTTTCTGTGGGCGTTGTTGCTGGAACCTGTGTGGAGATCACTCGCTCGCCATTATTCTCATTATCGTCTCTTTGTATCGGGACCGCGTCGATTGCACCCCTAGTTGGTCCGCTTTCTAGGGGGCGTTGGAGTTTAACCCCCGCGTCTGCCTAGCTCGGGTGATTTCAGGACAGTCTCTCACTAGATGCCCTCGGCGGTCGCACATATAACATGCCCGGGGAGGGGGGGCGGCTCCGTAGCGGGTCCCCTGTCCGCTCCCTCTCCCTCCCCCAGTACGCAGTTGTCCCACGTCGGACTCTAATTGGGCTACTCTCCCGGCCAGCCCCCCTACGGTCGAGCGTAGTTCCCCCATCTCAGACTGGAGGGTCTTCATATTTTTATTCGCTTCCTCGCGTACCTGGGTTACCCTCTCACCTACGTGGGTTACCCTCTCCCCTACTTGGGTTACCTTACCGTCCATTCGGTCTACTCGGCCAGCAATATCTCCCATGCCGGTCTACCAGCTACCCAACCCGGGGTTGTCTCGCGGGGTTTCTGGGCCTCTCTTGCCCGTCTCCCCATGGGGCTGGCGGGCTCATCCTCATCCTCCTCTTCGTCAGGGATCAGGCTCGCCACGGTGTACTCCTGTCCCGACCCTCGGAGCTGCGCGCGTTCGCTGGAGAGCTCCTCACACTCCAGCGCTTGCTCGACTAGGGTATCGAAAGGGAGGCCTGCGCTACTCTTTTTGGGCTGCCACCACGCGGTGCGAGCTAGGTACCTGAGTAGCTTGTCTGCAGCTAGCGCGTCAATGACCTCCTTCGAGAACTCTGGACGGGCGATCCGGGTTAGTGATCGCACGTCCTCAGCGTAGTCTCGGAAGTCCTCGCCAGTTTGGCGTCGGCGCGCCTCTAAGGCGGTCTTCGCCCGTATCGCGTTGCGCGTGCCGAAACGCAGGTCTAATCTACGCATTAGTTCTTCTAGTTGGGTTTGCGCGCTTTCGGGTAGTGCCTCTACAAAGTCGGCTGCCCGCCCGTCTAAGTTTAACGTAAGATGTCGCAATGCCTGCGCGTCCGACCAGCCATTAAGCTCTTTAGCCCCTATGATATTACGGGAAAACGCTTTCCATGTAGGGGTCCCCTGGCCGGTGAACACATGCCTTACCTTTGCGTGGAGTAGCGCGCCACCTTCCCGTGAAGATGTGAGGGTTCGTCCCACTTCTGGCACCAAGTTATTGGGGCCGCTGGTCCCCGGAGTCCCTCCCTGCTCCGTGCCTATGGCAGGGGCTCCGCCGTGCGCCGACCCCTCGCTGCTCTGCGAGCAGCTGCTGCCGTCGCTGGGCTCATCGCCCGACGGCTCCCCTCCCTGGTCCGTCCCTCCGCGAGCTCGTGTGAGAGGCATAGCTCGCCGCACGCCCTCGTTCACCTGCAGACGCTGCGTTGTCTCTCCACGGATCACGCGTTCCTGCTGGATGCCCACGGCGGTTCGTTGATCCCGTGCTCGCAGCGCACCTCGATGCGTCTCACGGACGATCGGGTCGCTGGACTGGAGAGCGTCCTGTCGCCTGGCGCTGGAGAGAAGAGCGATTTCCCCTCTGCGCTCCTCTATTTATCCTCCCTACCTCAAAGGGGATGCTGCGCTGAACAATGAGCTCGTGCACCCCAAGCCCGCGCACGGCGGTTCCCGGGCGCTGTTGATATGCTAATCAGTGAGCGACGTTGGCGGCGTACATCCTAATTACTCCCTTACCCTTCCTAACAATGGGGCCTGCGCGCTCAAGCGCAATTATCCCAACCCTCCATGACTATGCGCAACAGCCCCTGTGACCCCGCTATTCATGCTGTCCCGTACCTCCCCTGCTCGCCCCGTCGACCCGTGGGAGTGTGTGTGGGGGGAAATGCGCCTCAACCGCGGTGGCCGGATGCCCCACGCTGCGACCACACCATATTAAGGCCGGCCGCAGCGCCGCGGTGCCACGTAGCACGGGGGAGGTCATCCAATTCCCTGATCGCCGGAAACCGTGAGAATTAATCCCGATAAGGGTCTCTCGGATAAAACCGGTCGGCCAGGCGACCTCCCCTCGGAGCTCTATGGGGGGGGGGGAAATGAGTGCGGGTGTGTTCATGTGAGGTGAGGTGAGGGGGACGCGGGGGTCGGCTCCGTTGCTTGGTGGTGGCGAGGTCGGGGATTTGGTGCCTGCCGAACGGCTTCGTGGCGGCGGCATCACAGGGTCACGGCCCAACCACCACCACAACCACCACAACCATCACCACCACCACAACCACCACCACAACCACCACCACGCAGCAGCACCACCACCACCACCACCACAACCACCACCACCACCACAACCACCACCACAACCACCACCACCACAACCACCACCACCACAACCACCACCACCACAACCACCACCACCACAACCACCACCACCACAACCACCACCACGCAGCAGCACCACCACCACCACCATAACCACCACCACCACAACCACCACCACAACCACCACCACAACCACCACCACCACCACCACAACCACCACTACCACCACAACCACCACCACGCAGCAGCACCACCACCACCAACACCACAACCACCACAACCACCACCACCACCACCACAACCACCACCGCCACAACCACAACCACTACCACAACCACCACCACCACAACCACCACAACCACCACCACAACCACCACGCAGAAGCAGCAGCAGCGTTGTTCACGACGAGTCACGGCGAGGCTCTCGTGGGTCAACCATTAGTGTCGTTGTTGTTGTTGTTATGGGAGAAGGGGGTGGTGCAGTGCCCAGCGCACTGCTCGACGAACCCGGCGGCGGCCTCCTGTGTTCCAGTGCCACCCCCTCCGCTCCCGGCTAACATCAGTGGCGAGTGATATCCACCCACCCGCACGCAGCACCCTCCTCGACAGCATGGACAGACCACCGCGGCGAACCATCGGAAACCAACTTACACGGTCGACGCAGAGCCGAACATCAGTGCTCGCAGTCCGTCTGCGAGGACTAATGAATGTCGCTCAGTGGGAGGTCGCTCATTTCTCTCTGCTGCCCCCACTGTCTGGAGCTCGCATCCCCCAGGCGCCAGTGGTGCCGACATTTTTCTTGTCCCCGTGCAAGTCCAGGCTCAAGACCTTCCTGCTCTTCCCTGCCTGTGACTGCCTGCCCCTCTCCCACAGACTCACACAGAGACACACAGACTCAGACAGAGACCCAAATATTCACGCGGAGATCCATAGACTCAGACAGAGACCCACAGACTCACACAGCCATCCATAAACTCACACAGAGACCCATATACTCACACAGAGAGCCATATACTCACACAGAGATTCATAGATTCACACATAGGCCCACAGACTCGCACAGAGATCCATATACCCTCACACAGGCTCATAGACTCACAAGGGAGACCCATAGACTCACACACAGGCTCATAGACTCACAAGGGAGACCCATAGACTCACACACAGGCCCATAGACTCACAAGGGAGACCCATATACTTACACACAGGACTATAGACTCACAAGGGAGACCTATAGACTCTCACACAGGCCCATAGACTCATACGTAGACCCACAGACTCACACAGAGACTCACATACTCACACGTAGACCCATAGACTCACACAGAGACCCACATACTCACACAGAGACCCACATACTCACACGTAGACCCATAGACTCACACAGAGACCCACATACTCACACAGAGACCCACATACTCACACGTAGACCCACATACTCACACAGGCCCATAAACTCACGCGTAGACCCACAGACTCACACAGAGACCCACAGACTCACACGTAGACCCACAGACTACACAGAGACCCATGGAGTCACATTGAGACCCATGACTCACCGCAGATGACGCCCGCCGTCTCTGCACATCGCGATGAGATTGCGGTCAGCTCCAGACGCCGCGTCACGTATCTGCATTGCATCGCGTTATGGTGATGATGGTGAGGAGGAGGATTATGATACAATGCGGTGTTTTGGCTTAGTCGTTGGTGACCGGGTTGAGACCGGAACCGGGCAGTGCGCCCCATGCCCCGCCCGTGTGGTCCCGATCGCGAGACGGTGGCGTTCAGAGTTGGAACTCGGCGAACTCGGGACCCTCCGGAACTCGGTGCTTTACCTTCAAGTCCTTGGGGGCTTCCAAGAAGAGAGACTCGCTCACTGACTCAGTCACTCGCCTGCTCACTCACTCAGCCACTCACTTATTTGATCACTTAGCCACTCACTCAGCTGCTCACTCACTCACTCAGCCACTCACTTACTTGATCACTTACTCAGCCACTCACTTACTTGATCACTTAGCCACTCACTCATTTGATCACTCAGTCACTCACTCACCTGCTCACTCACTCACTCAGTCAATCACTCACTTGCTCACTCACCCAGCCACTCAATTACCTGTTCACTTACTCAGCCACTCACTCACTTGATCACTCACTTAGCCACTCACTCACCTGCTCACCCACTCACTCAGCCAATCACTCACCCTATCACTCACTCAGCCACTCACTTACTTGATCACTCACTCAGCCACATACTCACCTGCTCACTCACTCACCTAGTCACTCAATCAGCCACTCGCTCACTTGATCACTCAGTCACTCACCTGCTCACTCACTCAGCCAATCACTCACTTGATCACTCACTCAGCCACTCAATTACCTGTTCACTTACTCAGCCACTCACTCACTTGATCACTCACTCAACCACATACTCACCTGCTCACTCACTCAGCCAATCACTCACCTGCTCGCCCACTCACTCAGCCAATCACCCACTTGCTCACTCACTCAGCCACTCACCTGATCACTTACGCAGCGACTGATTTACCCGATCACTCACTCAGCCACTCACTCATCTGGTCACTCACTCAGCCACTCACCAGCTCATTCACTAACCCGCTTACTTACTGCCTCGGTGAGTGAGCGTGAGTTGATGAGATGAGCCGGTGGGTGAGTGAGTGTTTGAGTGAGCAGGCGAGTGAAGGGGCAGGCGAGCGGGTGGGTTTGTGGTACAGTGAGTCAATTAGTCTCAGTGTGTGCAGAGTTGAGTGCGGTGTATGGTGGTCGGCTCAGCCTCAAATGAGAATCTGGAGATACAAAGGCGGCCGCGCTGGCCCTCGACCCCTTCGTGTGCCGCGTCCGGCCTTAATAGGTGCGCTCGCCGACAACGCGTGCGACCCAAACACAGTCCGACAAGGCGAACGAACGACTCGAGCGATCGAGCGAGCGAATGAGTGCCCGCCGTGGCCGAGTGCGGTTTGAGTGAGAAGCGAGGGGAGTGAGAGAAGGTTGAGTCAGTCGGTGAGTGGCCGGCACAAGAAACGGGTGAGGTAAAGGATGAATGAGGGGGTGTGTGTGTGTGGGGGGGTGGGGGTGTGTGGGGGGGGGGCTATGGAGCCGGGCTATTCGCATCACTCGGCTCTGGGCTCTTTGTGTGAATCGAAAGGGAACATCGTGTACTCTCCTGCCCGCTCGCTGCCTTTACAGAAACGTAAACGAGAGGGAGGGGAGGGGGGGAGCCCGGCTTATGATGAGGGCTCGCCCCTGTGTACACGGCGGCGGTGGTGGTGGTGTTGGGGCGGCGTGGGGGCGGGGCTGCTCTTCCTGTAAGGCGTACTTACTAGAATCCCAGCGCGAATCTCTTCCGCGAAACCACGTGCGCGTCGCGTGTATTGAGGAAACTCAGCCCCTCCACCCAGTGCCCCCAATCCCCTCCCTCCCCCTGCCTCCCTCCCCCCAGCTCTCTTAAATGAGGCACAGAAGACGCGAGCCAGAGGCGTTCGCAGTCGCGGCAGATTGAACCACGACGGGTGGTAGTCGCGCACGGCGACCCACGCGCAGGGGACCCGTACACTCAAGGGCTCCCACGGGAACCAACGCTCCGGGACTCGTACACTACAGGACTCACCCCGACCCTCACCCCCCGGGGAACCAACGCTTCGGTTTACCGGGACACGCTCGTTACGTCGGCCCCGTATCGGGATTCGAGCGCACGCCGAGAGGAGGAGTGGACTCCGTCGGCCCATGGGGTTCATCTGCCCGGGTAAGCGAGTCCCACTCGGCGCCCCGTGGCTCTCCCCCCCCCCCCCCCCTCCGTGCCTGGTGACATGTTAACACGCGTAGGTGGCAGGCGACATGTGACATGTGGCATGTGACATGTAACGGCGCGATCAACTTGATACGCTGCTGGGGCGTTTTGGCTGTTTACTCCCAAACGACTTCAACCCAGAGCCTGTCACGTATGTTCACCTGGTCAAGGTCAGGGTCATGTTTGGATCAGCAATGAGTGTTTAGCTTCATGAGCAGGGTCTGGGCTAAGGTTAGGGTCAGGGTCAAGTAGTGTCAGTGATCAGGGTTAGGGCACAAACACACCATCGCGTGTTGTGTATTCATGCAGCATCGAAGTGCAACTCCTTGCTTTGGGCGGTCAGGCTTAGGGGCTATCACCACGCTCAAAGTTCGTCACATTTGGGAGCAGTCTTAGAACCATCGCTAAGGTCATTGCCCAGTTGAGGTTCAGCACCGACAGCTTCGCTGACCTCTAACCCCGCTCCCTCCCCTGCCAGGTCGCCGCGAGTTGGACGCAGCGTCCGCGATGGGAGTGCGCGTGGTCGCCGCGGGGAGCGCCGCCGCTTCCACCGAGAGTCGCCCCTTCGCTGGCGAGCCCGGCACCGACTCACGAGCCGCGCGCCTCTGGAGGGAGCCGCGCGCGTGGGCCCCGCACCCGGGCCCCGTGTCCCCTCCGCTGCCTCG
Organism: Lethenteron reissneri; assembly: GCF_015708825.2. Classification (NCBI taxonomy): domain Eukaryota; kingdom Metazoa; phylum Chordata; class Hyperoartia; order Petromyzontiformes; family Petromyzontidae; genus Lethenteron; species Lethenteron reissneri. The sequence continues at coordinate 7,492,125 of NC_083781.1, forward strand.
ACCCCCTCGCTCCTCCTCCTCCTCGTCGGCGGTGGCGGTGACGGTAGTGGACGCGGCACCCGTGGCCACGCGGCTTCGCTCGTTCACTTCTGCGCAGGAACTTCTCGCCGTGCAGCGCACGGTGGCGGCCCTGGCCGAGAGCGGCTTCTACTGGGGCTCCGTGGCCGGGCCCGAGGCTCGGCGTCTGCTCGCCTCGCAGCCCGTGGGCACTTTCCTGGTGCGCGACAGCACCGACCCGCGCCACCTCTTCAGCCTCACGCTGCGCACGCGGCTCGGCGCCACGAGCGTGCGGGTGCAGCTGCACGCGGGGCGGTTCCGCCTCGAGTGCAGCCAGCGCAGGGACGCGTTGCCCGGCTTCGACTGCGTGCTCAGGCTCCTGGAGCACTACGTGCGTCCTGCGGGACCCCCCGGCGTCGACTTCAACAACGGCGACAACAACAACAACGCCGACAACGCCGCCGCGCAGAGCGGGGCTGGTGGCCGTGGTGGGGGTGCATCCCACCGGCACGCACAGAGAGGGGGGCCCCTCGCGGTCACGGAGAGGGGGTCCGTAGCAGAGAAGCGGCGAGCGCAGCAGCAGCAGCGGGAGCAGCAGCAGCAGCAGCAGCGGGAGGAGGAGGAGGCGGCGGCGGCGGCGAGAGCGGCTGCCGGTGTGGCGGGCAAGGGACGCACGCCGCTTTTGCTCACGCGGCCTCTGCGCCACACGCGCGTGCCGCAGCTGCAGCACCTCGCGCGCAAGGCGGTGCACCGCGCGCTCGCGGGACGCAAGCCCGAGCAGCTACAGCTGCCCTCTCTGCTGCAGGGATACCTCGAGACGTACCCCTACCAGCTGTGACGGGGAGAGGGAGAGAGGGGGCGGGGGCGATGACCGCCTGCAAACGATTTGGGAGGAGGTGCGTGTTGGGGTGGTGGGGGGTAAAGCCGGGACACGTGACTCTGCCGGTTGTCTGCTGGGACTCTGTCGGAGGGGGGGGGGGGCTCCGTGCCAAAGCCATGGCGGATGTCTAAGGCCCCCCCCACACCCCACGACTCCACCACCACGCGCACGGAGTGACTGTGAAAGGTGGACGTTGGGTGCCTGCCAGGGCTGAGTTCGCAGTGCACCACGTGGTTTTGTAGATTATTTTATTATTATTATTATGATGCAATAGAGACTGGGGGGGGGGGGGCTCACGGCACAACTGGGGAGGGGGGGGGGCTCACGGCACAACTGGGGGGGGGGGGGAGGAACATGTGTTCCATGGACTGTGGAAGAGGTGACCTGGCAACGCGGAGACCTGCGATGGAGGGACTTAGGGTTGCTCTGATCCTGGGCAATGAGACGACCTGCAACTGAAGAGATGAAGAGAACAAGAGAGCTCGCAGATGGAGGGGAGCGTTGGTGAGAGCTCTGGGGGAGTGATGGAGGGACGCGGGAGGGGCAGGTGGGGCGCGTGAAGGTTGAGGCCGCGTCGGATCCGGACGGCTGGGTGAGACTTTACTTGAATTCCCGTGTTTACAGGCAATACGGCCACGTGTTCACTGTGGTGTCAATGTCGGTGTCAAGGGTCACGTTTCGCGTGCGCGGCGAGGAAGATATATTTATTGTGTGCAGTATTTATACGGAGTCCACGATGGCCGTCAGGTCAAGCACCACCCACCACCACCACCCACCACCACCCATCACCACCACCCACCACCACCACCCACCACCACCCACCACCACCACGACCCACCACCCACCACAACCACCACCCACCACCCACCACCACCACCCACCACCACCCACCACCACCATGTCACGACTGCTGCGGCAGTGGTGGTGATGTTGACTGCGATGGTGACACAAGTTATATGGATGGGTTTGGTGCGCGGTCGACAACCACGATGATGGCGAGAATGGTGGGGATTGCGATGGTGGTGATTGTGGTGGAGGTGCTGATGGTGGTGGCGGCGGTGACTGTGGTGTTGGTGAGCGATGTGGTCGATGATTCACATGATTGTGAACGAGGAGCACGAGGGAGCGCGAGCCTTTGAGCTTCTGAGACGAAATAAACCAAAGCGACTTCCACTTCTGGCGAACTCTCTGCTTCTTTGTCCCCGGCGGGCGGTGGCGGATGGGGGAGGGCACCCTCACAGACGCGAGATGTCCCTTCCCCAGACGCCGCTTGCGACGTTGGCACAGCTGGCCGCTGTCTGCGTCACGACACGAGACCGAGCGGTGGTTAATTCTGCACTCCGGTCGAGGGCAGCGTCGTCGTCGCCGCCGCCGCCATCATCATGGCCATCATCCTGTGTTCATGAACGGCACGCGGCCGCAGACATCACACGCGGCCCCGGTTGAGTGGTCCAATCACGAGGCAGGACCGGCGCTCTTTGTCCAACCCGCCCGGCCACAGAGGAGCCGTCAGCAGAGGTCGCAATCGGGTACCCGATACCCGTACCCTACCCTATACCCGGCTACCCGTACCCGGCCGGGTACGGGTACCCGTTTGCGACTCTGGTGCGACCTCTGGCGGTCAGACAGATACCTCAATAATTCTCGCTGGATACTTGGCAACAGTAAGGCACGGAAACCAACGGCTTCGTTAACATTCTCGGCCATTCAACTCGACAAGACACGCGGTGACGTGTGCGTCCCGTTGCCGGCTGCCCGACGCTTTGAGTCTCCAGTGTCTGCTGTGCTCGGCAACTTCTCGATAAAAAATCTCAAACATTCCTCGCGTGCGTGGGTGACGCAGCGATGGTGCGAGGTGGTCTTCCTCTGCCTCCCTTGCCCCCGTGACTCACGTGCCCCTTGATTCACCCGCCCCGCCGCTCACCTGGCTGGTGTCGCAATTTGCCTGCCGGCGCTGTGGACCAGAGCTGGCGTTGGTTGCGGACGGGGGATTGGTGGCGCAGCGGTTAGCGCGGCGACCCGCTGGGCCATCGGCGGTCACCGCACCGTCGCGCGGTGCTTTCAGGCGCCCTTCTGTGGCCGTCTGGAACGCTCTTGCCTCCTTCAGATATTAGGAAGCCACTGGAGCTATATCACTTTCAAATCCAGATTGAAAAACTCGTCTGTTGTCCTCCCCCCGCACCTCCAATGAGCGGTGCGAGACACGCACGACCCCAGTTCGATTCCCGCTCACGGCCAACATCTTTGACCAATGTATTGCCCTTCCCCTAAGTCGACTTAGATTAGTACCTGGTTTGATGTGTAACTATCACCACTGGGGAGACAAAGGCGGCCGGGCGTGGTTCTGGCCACACCAACAGGTGCGAACGAGCGGCACTTTTCCCAGCAGTCTGTTAAGGCTACATGGGGGGGGGGGGGGGGGGTCTTTGTAGAGTGCTGAGTCGACCTTGGGGGAGGCTAAGAACCATTTCGGATATTCGTCCGTGAGCGGGACTCGAACTCGCGTCGCTGGGTCCGTGTGCGCAGTGCGCCCAGTGTTGCCAACTACTTGCACCACCCGCTTTCTCACGATGCACTCACGCACGTGGCCGCGATCGTTCCGCTGAATGAGCGATCGATCGGTCGGCAAGAGAGAGATGGAGGGAGGGAGGTGGGGGGTGGTGGTGGTGGTGGCTTCTGTGAATGAACTCGCGGGTTCCGTTTCGCGGCGCCGTCCGCTCGCCGCGCGTCACCTTCCGTGCCGTCACCAGCGGGGAATTTTCAGGAGTCACCATTCCACTCCGCGTTTCCTCATCCTCCTCCTCTTCCTCCAGCCCCCCAACCCCACGCTTCGAGCCATAGCCCTCAACGCTATCTCTCTACTGCGAACTCTGTACTCCTCGTCACAACCCTTAACATCATCACCCCTACCTCTACCCCTCGCAATGCCTCTACTCACACCACTTTAACCCGACCCCTCGTGACTCTACCCCGAGCAATCGCTCACGCTGCCCCTTAGCCATACGTCGTCACCGTCACACGGGTCGTCTTACACCCCCCCCCCCCGACCATTGTGTACCACGAGCAGTCACCGCTTTCCGGGGCCATAGCAATACCCCCCCCTTCTCCCACTCACACACCCCCCCCAAACCCCCACCCCGTCCCATAACCTTTCACCCCGCGCGCCTTCCGAGAGCACGGAGTGTTCGCGACGTTACATAACAGCGGCATTCGGCCTGCGCGCTTCACGCAGAGCGATAACAATCTCATCTCGCTCCTCCCCACCAGCGGTGAGACCTCGGTGTGGCGGCAGTCCCTGAGTAACTGCCGCGGTGTGTAAACGTCAGCAGCGGGGAGACAAAGGCGGCCGGGCGTAGTTCCCACCACGCGTTCTCTCGTGCGCAGTGCCGACTGCACGAGGCGCCCTCTGCTCGCCCGAACAACAGCGGCAGCTCTTAGCGCGTGCTGCATGAGCAGCAGGCTGTGTTACGTGATGTCTAAAATAAACTTCGATTTCCCATCACCCACCACTCACCTACAACTCACTTACCTCTCACCTACAACTCACCCACCACTCACCCACCACTCACTTACCTCTCACCTACCACTCACCCACCACTCACCCACCACTCACCCACCACTCACCTACAACTCACCCACCGCTCACCCACCCCTCACCCACCACTCACCCACCCCTCACCCACCACTCACCCACCACTCACCCACCCCTCACCCACCACTCACGCACCCCTCTCCTACAACTCACCCACCACTCACCCACCACTCACCTACAACTCACCCACCACTCACCTACAACTCACCCACCACTCACCCACCCTCACTTACCTCTCACCTACCACTCACCCACCACTCACCTACAACTCACCCACCACTCATCTACCCCTCACCCACCACTCACCTACCACTCACCCACCACTCACCTACCACTCATCTACAACTCACCTACAACTCACCCACCACTCACCCACCCCTCACCCACCCCTCACCCACCACTCACCCACCACTCACCTACAACTCACCCACCCCTCACCCACCACTCCCCACCCCTCACCCACCCCTCACCCACCACTCACCTACAACTCACCCACCCCTCACCCACCCCTCACTCACCCCTCACCTACAAACTCACCCACCCTTCACCCACCCCTCACCTGCAACTCACCCACCACTCACCCACCACTCACCTACAACTCACCCACCACTCACCTACAACTCACCCACCCCTCACCCACCCCTCACCCGCATGGCTATGGTGGTGGTGGTGGTGAAGATGCAAGCGCTGCTACAGAGGTAACAATGCCGCTGACGCGTAATGTGAGATGATAACGGCGATGATAAAGCGGAGGAGATAAACGATTTATCGGAAACGATGGCGCTGCTGCCGTGGCGACTCGACCCGAAAGTCAAAACCACAATCAGCCCGAGCAGCAGCAGTAGCAACAGCAGCAGCGGCAGCGGCGGCAGCAGCGGCCTCCCGTCTCCTTCCCAGAAACGACGCAACGGCCACTCGCCGCACTGACGGTCCCTCTACCACGGGGAGCGGTGGTGGTGGTGGGGGGGTGGGGGACACGGAACAAGAGGGGAGGGAGGCTGTAGAGAAATCGCGCTCTCTCTGTGTGTATTCAAAACGCGCTGGCCGCCCGCCCCTTCCGAGAAAAGCGGCGGGGTGGGGTGTCCAGCACCTGGACTCCTCGAAATCTCACCTGGCTCCCCCCCCTCTCACCTGGGCTCCTCGAAATCTCACCTGGCTCCTCCCCCTCTCACCTGGGCTCCTCGAAATCTCACCTGGCTCCCCCCCCTCTCACCTGGGCTCCTCCCCTCTCACCTGGGCTCCTCCCCTCTCACCTGGGTTCCTCCCCCCCCCTCACCTGGTCTCCTCCCCCCTCACCTGGCCTCCCCCCCCTCTCACCTGGGCTCCTTCCCTCTCACCTGGGCTCCCCCCCTCACCTGGGTTCCCCCCCCCCTCACCTGGTCTCCTCCCCCCTCACCTGGCCTCCCCCCCCCTCACCTGGGCTCCTCCCTCTCTCACCTGGGCTCCCCCCCTCTCACCTGGGCCCCTCCCCCCCTCACCTGGCAACTTCCAAACACAACGTGGACTCCCCCCCGCCTCCCTCTCCCTCCGTGGCGGGCTCAACAAGTACCCACGATGATCTATTTCGTGTTGTCGCTATCTCGGCGTGTTCGCGGCGTCTCACACATGGGGGCCTCTGCGCGAGTTTGTTGGTCTTGGCGTGTGAGTGCGTGGCCCTCTGTGTGAGTCTGTGGGTCGCTGTTTCAGTCCGTTGCTCTCTGCGTGAGTCTATGACTGCATGGTTTGTGCTATGTATTGCATCGGACCCGCAAGCTAAGAGATGGTTCCTTGGATATTAGAACCATCGAGCAATTTAGATTTGAAGCTTTCGTGACCGCAGGAATCCATACGCTCTGGTTCTTTCGGTAAAGTCACGTGGGTAGAAAAAATAATAAAATAAAACAGACGTTTCGGTCGTAACACAAGCGGCCGTCTTCAGGTGTTACGACCGAAACGTCGGTCACCTGCACGGTAGTGCGGTCACCTGCACGGCAGACTGGCAGACGCGTGGAGGAGGTGGTCACTCCGCAAGTCCGCCCCGTGACCTCTGGGGCCGTCCGTAAATGACGTCACGCACCTAGGGTCAAACATTTGTGACGATGTGTGACGAGGGGGGGGGGGGGGGTTGAGTAATGTGACGTCACGTCAAAATGCGAAACTTTAAATCAATATAGACAACACGTTCTACTTAATTAAATAGACTTTTTAAATAAATGTTTTCTCCTACAACATCAGAGTGCAGCGCCACATGAAATACGCACTACAATGACAATTGTTTAAAGCGATTTGAAGCATGTTTTATTTGGGGGGGGGGGCGCAGAGCTTTGTGACGTCATATTTGAGGGGGGGGGGTCTGACTTTTTGTGACGCCGTGTGACGATGGGGGGAGGTCAAAAATCCCAAATCGCGTGACGTCATTTATGGACGGCCCCTCTGCTGCTGCTGCCCCGCGGGGACGCCGTGGGCCGGACCACCCAGGGTCGGCTCCGCGCTCTGGAGCAACGAAAACGGCGTCTCAGGAATCTGATCGCGATTGGTCGGCGGTGGTTCGAGATTTTTTGTTGACACGTGAAAAAACATCAACAACATCAACAAGAACAAAAAAGTTGAACAACATTTCGGTAAAGTCACGTAGGTAAAAATTTAAAGAAGTAAAATTAAATAGAATGAGAACAACTAAAATAAAATTTAATCAAATCACGAAACGTCGTGATTTGATTACATTTTATTTGAGTTGTTCCCGCTCACCGACTAAAATCAGTGGCAACAAATCAAATCACGAAACGTCGTGGTTTTATTTAATTTTATTTGAGTTGTTTTTATTCTATTTTATTGAATGTATTAAATGTTTTACCTACGTGACTTTAAAAAACAAAGAGTATGAATCCTTGCAGTCACGAAAACTTCAAATCTAGAATTGAACAACATTCACACGCGCGCGCTGTGAATGGGCTCAGTTCTGCGTCCATTCAATGAAACGGGAGTTTGAGTGTCGACATTGGGCGTGCCGATGAGTGGTGTGTGTGTGCGCGTGAATGGGCGCGTGTGTGTGTGCGCGTGTGTCTGCGTGGGTGTCTGCGCGTGTGTCTGCGTGGGTGTGCGCGTGTGTCTGCGTGTGTGTGTCTGCGTGTTGTGGGGAGCGGTAGTGTAGCGGTTAGCGCGCTGCGCTATGAACCTGGCGACCCGGGTTCGATTCCCGCTCACGGCTAACACCAGTGACGATTATCTGAACCGGTCCTGGGCCTCCCCTAGGTCGACTCAGCCTTAAATGAGTACCTGGTGCGGTGTGTAAACATCGCCACTAGGGAGACAAAGGCGGTCGGGCGTGGTGCTGGCCACCCACCCCCTCGTGTACCGTTCCGGCCTTCATAGGTGCTCGCTAACAGCACTTGCCCCTACAGTCTGTTCAGGCTATACGGGGGATCTTTGATCTTTGTTGTGTCTGCGTGTCTGCGTGTGTGCGGCAGTGTAGCGGTTAGCGCTAGGGTTGTGTCTGCGTGTATGTGTGTATGTGTGTGCGCGTGTGTGTGTCTGCGTGTGTGGGGCAGTGCAGCGGTTAGCGCTAGGGTTCATGTGTGTGTGCGTCTGCGTGTGTGTCTGCGTGTGTGCGGTAGTGCAGAGGTTAGCGCTACGCTGCGCTTCGAACCCTGGCGACCCGGGTTCGATTCCCGCGCACGGCCAAGACCAAGTGATGATTATCTGAACCGGTCCTGGGCCTTCCCTAGGTCGACTCAGACTCAAATGAGAACCCGGTGCGATGTGTAGTAAACATCGCCACCGGGGAGACAAAGGCGGCCGGGCGTGGTGGTGGCCACCCACCCCCTCGTGTGCCGTGCCTGCCTTTATAGGCGCTCGCTAACAGCACTTGCCCCTACAGTTTGTTACAGGCTATACGGGGGATCTTTGTCTTCGTTTTGTGATCGGGAGCGGTAGACCAGTCGTCAGGGCACTGGCGACCCGAGTTCAATTCCCGCTCACGGACTCAATTCAGTGGCAACGATCTGAACCGGTCCTGAACTACTCAGAACGTGGGCGCAGTCCTGGGCCACAGCACCCGGTCTTCATGGGCGCGACTCGCTCACAGTCTGTCGGGGGGGGGGGGGGACCGTTGCCTTGGTTGGCTTATAGGATTTGTGTGTTGTGAGTGTAAGGGGAGCCGGGTGCGCGAGAGTGATGAGTCAGCGGACCACACAGCTGGATCGCGCGTGACACCTCAATGAGTAGTCACGTCCCAAGGCCCCCCCCCCCGCCCATCCTCCACCTCTCATTCCCGTAAGAGACACCAAGCACCCATTCAGCATCTCCCCCCCCCCCACAATCCCCGCCACCCCTCCCCGTGACTCACGGGGTCCCCACCCAAACCCCCTCGCCGAGGGATCTAGAAAGAGGCGCTCTCCGGGAATAGGCGTGGCGGGGTGTCTGGGGTGGTGAGGCTGGTGGGGTGGGGGGTGAGGCTGGTGGAGGGGGTGAGGCTGGTGGGGGGAATGGTGAGGCTGGTGGCTGGGGTGAGGCTGGTGGGGGGAATGGTGAGGATGGTGGAGGGAGTGGTGAGGGTGGTGGAGAGAGTGGTGAGGGTGGTGGAGGGAGTGGTGAGGCTGGTGGAGGGAGTGGTGAGGATGGTGGAGGGAGTGGTGAGGCTGGTGGATGGAGTGGTGAGGCTGGTGGAGGGAGTGGTGAGGCTGGTGGAGGGAGTGGTGAGGGTGGTGGAGGGAGTGGTGAGGTTGGTGGATGGAGTGGTGAGGCTGGTGGAGGGAGTGGTGAGGGTGGTGGAGGGAGTGGTGAGGTTGGTGGATGGAGTGGTGAGGCTGGTGGAGGGAGTGGTGAGGCTGGTGGATGGAGTGGTGAGGATGGTGAAGGGAGTGGTGAGGGTGGTGGAGGGAGTGGTGAGGTTGGTGGATGGAGTGGTGAGGCTGGTGGAGGGAGTGGTGAGGCTGGTGGAGGGAGTGGTGAGGCTGGTGGAGGGAGTGGTGAGGCTGGTGGAGGGAGTGGTGAGGCTGGTGGAGGGAGTGGTGAGGCTATGGATGGAGTGGTGAGGATGGTGAAGGGAACGGTTAAGCCACACCCAAAGTGTGTTGAGTTGCCAACCGAAGTCAGATGTCATTCCCAGGCTGGGAGCCAGCCCGAATGTACGGACACTCTAAAGCTTCCCTACACCTACAGGTAGTGTTATCACAATTTGCAATCCACTGCTGGATGCAGACCTCCCTACGCCGTGACTGTTACGAGGATTGTTTAACCATATTTCACCACGCTGGCGAGTGCGGGTTTGTGAATGATTAGGGAGGAGGGGTGGGTGTGGTAGGACCAGTTCTGATATCACTCGTCATTGATGTTGTCCGTGGCCAAGGAATCGAACTCAGGTCACACTCACACACACGCCACACAGAATAACAACAACAACCGCTATTCGCCACTAAGTGGCGATGACGTCACCACGGCGCTTGTGCCAGGCTAGGTGTACGTTGAGGCCACGTGAAGTGTCGAACGATCGCTGGCAGGAGGTCAGGGGGCAGACCCAGAAGGTGCCACGGGTCGACTGACTGAGACGACTCACCGATGCACCCCCTGTGCCCCCTACTGTGCCAACTTGCTGTGTTTTAGACACCCGGCGCTCCGCTCGTTGTTGTGAGCGTCGCTCCTCCGCCCTCCGTTGTTGCTGGAGGGCGACTGCCTCAAACTGCCCAGTAGCAGCGTCCTTCACGAGCCTCCTCCATAGAGGCCTATCTTGACACCGCTGGTAAGTCCACTTAGCTCCATGTCCTCTTGTACCACATCACTCCATCTTTTCTCTAGCCCGTGCTGCGCCCGTTTAGCCCCCTCGATCCAGCCGAACAAAAGCTGTTTAGGCATGCGGTGGCTGGGCATGCGGGCTACATGACCCAGCCAATGCCGCCTTTCCTGCCGGAGGAGCGCACCGATGGGACTTTCTCCAGATCTTTCAAGTATTTTTGGGCACCTCACACAATCTAGCCTGGTTAAATCCAGGAGGGATCGTCGGTAGGCCAGCCTAAATGTTTCTAACCGACGAAGATGTTAATTAAGGGGGGTCCACGTTTGGCAAGCGTAGAGAAGGGAGGGCATGACCGTGGCCAAGAAGACCTGAAGCTTCGTGTGGAGCGACAGAGCAGGTAGCTTCCACACAGCAGCGTTACGCAGCCGATGAAAAGATAATGTCGCTCGACTGATTCGGAGTGAGACCTCTGCTGTCAAACCGGAGCCGGTCATGAGCACGCACACACACAGATCCCCCGTGTACCCTATGTGCCAGGCTAGGTGCACTTTGAAGGCTATGACGTGAAAGTCAGCTGGAATTATGTAACGTGCTGCTGAGTCAGCACGTGTAAACTCCACTCACAGAAGCAGCGGTTCGGCAAAATTGCGCAAATATCCCGGCCCCATTGCTTCATAGCGGGGAGCGAGTGAGGTGTATGATGGGAACCAGGGGCGATGATGCTGCTGCTGCTGCTGCCTGTGGCGTCGGCGGGGTGTCCGATGGAGGAAGATGTGGCCGGCAGGATGACGCGCTGCGGTGGAGAATGGAGCAACAGACATCCGCACATCCGAATGCCGCGTTTGGTGAGTTCAGTGAGTGCGGAGCGGTGGCGCAGCGGTTAGCGCGCAATAGCTGGTGGTGTAGCAGCTGTTGTTGCTGCTGCTGCTTCGTTGGCAGTGGTGCACAAGCACAGCCAACAAGGAGCTTGACACGTTCACAACATTCTCCTTTAATGTCCGACGTTTTTGGTAATGACCCTTCCTCATCGCACTATATACACACACCGTATACTCTCTATATATCATATCTGTCCTCTGTATATATAAACAGACCAGACGACCTGAGTTCGAATTCCCGGCCACGGTGCATATCAGTGATCTCCAAACCGCGCCTGAGTCTCTCTCTCGCGGTCGACTCTACCTGAGGAAGCGAGTTTGGCTCTCACGTCCCAGCAGGCTGTGTAGGCTACGCGGGGTGTCGGCTGACAGATTCACGGCGAACAAAACAATAAAAAAAGAAAAAGAAAACATTATTTTATTATCTTCTTGGTTCTTTCGGTAAAGTCACGTAGAAGCGAAGTAATAAAATAATAAAAACAAAACATAATAAAATAATTCTCAGTGACCGAAAGAACCAAGAAGATGAATCCCTGCAGTCACGAAAGCTTTAAATCGAAATTATTTTATTATTTTCCTTCTACGTGACTTTACCGAAAGAACCAAGAAGATGAATCCATGCTGCAGTCACGAAAGCTTTAAATCGAAATAAAAAAAATAATGAGAATAATAATACAAAATAATATAATAATGTCACATCCACAGATGAAGGTTCCCAGTGAAACTCCGCTAGCCCGTGACGAGTGGGGGCACCCCTCCTCCCCTCCTCCCCGCCCCCCACCGCGGCTCAGGGTAAATCCCCGTGAGTGGGGAAAAGTCGCGAGGGCCGACTTCTGGAGGTGGCGGGTGTTGATGATTGTGCAACTGTTACGGAATCTGGCAGCAGGAAGGAAGTGATGGCGCAGAGTCGTGGTGGCGTAATCACGGACAGCGCCCGCCATGAGCTCTGTAACTCGAGTGCCCCCCCCCCGCCAGCCTTCGCGAGGAACTTCCTCTTAATGGTGGGGGGAGGGGGCACACTGCTTCTGTGAAGAAGGGCGGGTACCCGAAACGTCGCCTACGATATTTATTTGTCTTCTTTGAAGAGCAGCGTCATTGACGAATGTGCTGCTGAGTTGTTGATGTCCACGAGTGGGGGGGGAGGGGGCACATCCCCTCCCCCCACCCACCCTAGCCCGCCCCCCCACCCATCCGACTTGACGCGTGCAGCCAGCGTCGAGAACCAACGCCTCGTCACCGGCCCTACAGCAGATGTCCACTGCCTTCGACCTCCCACGACGACAAACAGAGCCGGGGGGAGGAGGTGAGGGGGTGGAGGGGAGGGGGTGGAGGGGAGGAGGTGGAGGGGAGGGGGTGGAGGGGAGGGGGTGGAGGGTAGGGGTGGATGAGAATTGTAGCCCCCCCCATCCCCCAAAATAAAACCTTCCGACTCTTGCCACGAGTGTCCCGGGGGGTCCCTGGCACGTGTCGCAGCGAGGGGGCCCTGCACCGACTCCTGCTGCGGGAGCCGCTTCCATCTCCCCGCTCAGCGGCACGGGCTCGAGAAGACACATCGCTAAAGGCACAGGGAGGCGTCTTGCATCATCGACGGCTTTTCCCGTCACGCGAAACCACGAGCGCGCACCCTCCATCCCTCCCATCTTCTCACCCCCCCACCCTCCCTCCCATCTTCTCACGTCGCACCCCCCTAACCCCCCCTCCCTCCCATCTTCTCACCTCGCACACACCCCACCCTCCCTCCCTCCCATCTTCTCACCTTGCACACACCCCACCCCCCCTCCCTCCCATCTTCTCACCTCGCACACACCCCCCACCCCCCTCCCTCCCATCTTCTCACCTTGCACACACCCCACCCTCCCTCCCTCCCATCTTCTCACCTCGCACCCCCCCACACACCCTCCCTGCACGCTACCCACAGTAGCAGCAGCAGCCTGAGACCCAGCTGGCCGCAGTGACGACATTATCAGGAACTGTCCAGGTGCAGCAGGCGGTACGCGTCGCTCTGGCGAGAGACCGCGCAGTCAAATTCGTTTTACAGGAACCCCGGGGCACAGGCAAGAGGCGTTCCCCGGGCGTCTCGCGGCCTTCCGCAATGAGTCTCGTTTAACGAAACTGTGGGGGGGAGGGGGAGTGCGCACATTTCCAGGATGGGCTATTCTCAGTCGCCTGCACTGTCACCCGGGCGTCTCTGCTGCCCCCATTGTCTGGAACTCACCCCCCCCAGCCCCCCCCCCACTCCAAGCCGCCTGTGGTATAGATGCCCTCCACGCACTCTCCTACCTCTCATATCACTCTACTCCCCTACACGCGCTCTCCTGCCTTTCCCCTCTCATCTCACTCGACTCCCCTCCACGCACTCTCCTGCCTCTCCCCTCTCAGCTCACTCGACTCCCCTCCACGCACTCTCCTACCTCTCCCCTCTCATCTCACTCTACTCCCCTCCACGCACTCTCCTACCTCTCCCCTCTCAGCTCACTCTACTCCCCTCCACGCACTCTCCTACCTCTCCCCTCTCATCTCACTCTACTCCCCTCCACGCACTCTCCTACCTCTCCCCTCTCATCTCACTCTACTCCCCTCCACGCACTCTCCTACCTCTTCCTTCTCATCTCACTCTACTCCCCTCCACGCACTCTCCTACCTCTCCCCTCTCAGCTCACTCTACTCCCCTCCACGCACTCTCCTACCTCTGCCTTCTCATCTCACTCTACTCCCCTCCACGCACTCTCCTACCTATGCCCTCTCATCTCACTCTACTCCCCTCCACGCACTCTCCTACCTCTCCCCTCTCATCTCACTCTACCCCCCTCCACGCACTCTCCTCCCTCTCATCTCACATCTCACTCTACTCCCCTCCACGCACTCTCCTGCCTCTCCCCTCTCATTTCCCTCTACTCCCCTCCACACACTCTCCTGCCTCTCCCCTCTCATCTCACTCTACTCCCCTCCAAGTACTCTCCTGCCTCTCATCTCACTCTACTCCACTGAGGCTTCCTGCGACAGACGCTCAGTGCGACCGCGCCCCTTCTGCTCTGCTGCCCCCAGTAGCGAACTCCGTTCCCCGCAGCGCTCCGTGCTGCCGACTCCACTGCCCCTGTTCAAGTCCAGGCTCAAGAGCAGTTCTCTTCTCCCCTGTGTGTGAATGCCTGCCTCTCTATGTTTAAAGACACAGAGACCCACATACTCACCACAAGTAGACATTTGACTGCCTCTCTTTAAAGTAAATACACCCACTGTGTATGTTCTGCGTCACGACCATGCGGTCACATTTCGGTATTTAAACCCATGTTGGAGTGTACTGACTCACTCAGACCCATGCTCTCACATAGAGACCCAAATATGCACATAGAGACGCATAGAGATACACGAGGACCACAGAATCGCGTAGAGGCGTCCATAGACTCATATCGAAACCCATGTAGCGTCACAGGGAACATATACTCATATTGAAACCTATATAGCGTCACAGGGAACATATACTCCTATTGAAACCATGTAGCTACGTAGATACCCATATAGCGTCACAGGGAACATATACTCATATTGAAACCCGGAAACTCGCACAGTCCCAATGTCTGTATTTGTCTATTAATATAACTGTGTGTGTAGGTCTTTACAGAATTTGTGTGTGAACATCAACGCCGGCGAGACAAAGGCGGCCGGGCGTGGTGCTGGCCACCCACTCCCTCGTGTACCGTGCCGGCCTTCATAGGTGCTCGCTAACAGCACTTGCCCCAACAGTCTGTTGAACGCTATACGGGCGATCTTTGTCTTCGTCTGCAATGTACAGTGCATCTATAAAACAAACCAACAAAAACAAAGATCCCCCGTGTAGCCTTAACAGACTGTAAGGGCAAGTGCCCTTAGCGAGCACCTATGAAGGCCGGAACGGTACACGAGGGGGTGGGGTGGCCAGCACCACGCCCGACCGCCTTTGTCTCCCCAGTGGCGATGTTTACACATAGCACCAGGTACTCATTTGAGGCTGAGTCGACCTAGGGGAGGCCCAGGACCGGTTGAGATATTCGTCACTGGTGTTGGCCGTGAGCGGGAATCGAACCCGAGTGGCTAGGTTTATAGCGCAGCGTAGCGCGCTAACCGCTACACCACCGCTCCCCACTCCACACACAGTCACACACACACTGTGCATCTACACACACGCGCGCGTGCCATCTGCTGTGTGCGTCACCGACCGCAGCTATGCACGAAGCCGGTCAAGGACCCACGCACGGCTCGTCGCGAGATGCTCGTAACGGACCGAACCTTATCTGGACTTCCCCTAGGTCGACTCAGCCTTTAATGGGCAAGATGCAAAGTTGGCGAACGCACGCGAACGACGAGCACGTTAAATTTCGATTTAAAGCTTTCGTGACTGCAGGGATTCATCTTCTTGGTTCTTTCGGTAAAGTCACGTAGAAGGGAAGTAATAAAATAAGAAAAATAAAACATAATAAAATAATTCTCACGACGTTTCGGCTGTATTTCCGACAGACCTGTTCTTCACCTGCGGACGGCTGCTTGCGTTGTGGCCGAAACGTCGTGAGAATTATTTAATAATGTTTTATTTTTATTATTTTATTATTTCCCTTCTACGTGACTTTACCGAAATAACTAAGAAGACGAGCACGTTGCTTGCTGGGAGGAAAATGTCTCGGAACTCGGCGGCTGCAATCTCATGAATCACCACGCTCCCGGCCACGCAGTCATCGAGTCATCCGTTGACTCCCCCCGATCAATTATCGGCTTCCTTTGCTTTGCTCGACCGACGGGAATACATAATCACAGAAACAGTCGGGGAAATAAAAACGCAGCCCTCGTCTCTGTTCCACCACACGTGCCGCTGGACGGGAGGTGACAGGTGGGACCTTTGGTGTCACCGTCGGCATCATTGGCCGCGCCACCGAACCGCATCGCATCGTCTCCAACTACAACAACAACCGCCATTCGTCACTAAGTGGCGGTGACGTCACCACGACGCTTGTGCCAGGCTATGTGCACCTTGAGGCCACGTGAAGTGTCGAACGCCCGCTGGCAGGAGGTCACGGGGCAGACCCAGCAGGTGCCACGGGTCGACTGACTGAGACGACTGGTTGATGCACCATCTGTGCCCCCTACTGTGCCATCGTCTCCACACCGATGGACACAGGCGAACAGCCGCAGTGTGACAGCAATCACCGTAATACAGGGTTTTTTTTTGGGGGGGGGGGGGTAAGATCGCGTTAATATATAAATGTGTCGTTAAACCCGCCACCACCCGACACGGGGTTGTCACGTAAACAGAACGTGCCAAATCGTCACCAGCACAGCACACCGGCGTGTTGGAGAGCCAAGCCACGACATTCACAATCTGAGTTCGACGTTTCGCCAGTAATTACAACGAGCCTCATCAGGTCGGAAACCAGAGACCAAGAACAGAAGGAGAGCACACATTACACCTGTTTTAAAGTATCTACACTGGCTGCCTCTCAGTTTTAGAACTGATTTCAAGATTAAATTTCGATTTAAAGCTTTCGTTACTGCAGGGATTCATCTTCTTGGTTCTTTCGGTGAAGTCACGTAGAAGGGAAGTAATAAAATTATAAAAATAAAACATTATAAAATAATTCTCACGACGTTTCGGCCACAACGCAAGCAGCCGTCCTCAGGTGAAGACCAGGTCTGTCGGGGAGACAGCGTCAGACCTGGTCTTCACCTGAGGACGGCTGCTTGCGTTGTGGCCGAAACGTCGTGAGAATTATTTTATTATGTTTTATTTTAATTATTTTATTACTTCCCTTCTAACGTGACTTTACCGAAAGAACCAAGAAGATGATTTCAAGATTATCTTATTCGGTTTTTAAGTCGGTAAACGAACTAGGACCTGAACACGTGACTGACGTGATGTCAAGATATCAAACCCAGTAGATCCCTCAGCTCATCCGGCAACTGATCTCTTGGTTCCTGCTGCGGCCAATACTGAAACTTATGGGCAGGGAGACTTGAACTTCCACGGTCCTCGCCTCGAGCACGGTCTGCCGGAGGACCCGAGGGCATTCGAATCGCTTAATGTTTCTCGACGACATTTTAAGGAAAACCTTTTTAGATTGGCGTTTAATTAGGATGCCCTTAACGCGCGCTTATTATGCTTTTCATTATACTTTTAGTTCATTATAATGGTACGTCTTTTTTAACGTATTAATCTTATTGTTCAATCTAGATTTGAACCCTTTTGTGACTGCAGGGATCCATACTCTTTGGTTATTTCGGTAAAGTCGCGTAGATAGAAATAAAATAAATGAAATCACGACGTTTCGGGCGCAACACAAGCAAGCGTCCGTCACCAGGTGGGACAACCACAGCAAGAAACAATTGCCCACTTGAGAGAAAGAACCAAAGAGTATGAATCTTATTGTTGTTCAAATTGTGTCAGTCGCTTTTAATTTGTCTTGTAAAGCACTTTGTATTGCATTTCATGCACGAATTGTGTTATATAGGCAAAGTTTTATTTGACAAACACCCCCGCGTTGAGTTAGTGGTCTCCGCGTGAGTCTATGGGTCTCGTCTGGGTGTTCTGTGCGAGTCTGTGAACATCCACGCGAGACTGTATTATAACAGCGTGTTTCGCGTCTCATCATCGACACTGATCCCGACAACCACACAAACAACACTCGTTAAATCACTGAAGCCACTCAACCACTCACTCATTTAATCAATCACTCACCCACTCAACCACTCGTTTGGCAACTCATTCAATCACTCACCCACTCACTCGTTCACCCACTATTCATATTCCTAGGGTCTTTCGGTAAAGTCACGTAGGTAAAAAAATGTAAATTAATAAAAGTTAAATAAAACAAAATAAAAAAATAAAAAATCACGACGTTTCGGAAGCAACACAAGCCTCCGTCTTCAGGTGGAACCGTCACAGCCACGACAGCTGTATCAAGTAAATGAGAGATCACAATAAATACCACCCCGTATATATAATGGTTGAGGGGGGAAGGGCCAGGAACGACACACTTTTTATTAATATGGTAAGGTGAGGCTTAAGACTAAGAATAGACTGCATAACTTTGTTATGGAGAGGTGCGGTTTGTAACTAACACCTAGCATACATAACAAAAGTGTGAAAAAAGAAAGCAAGTAAAAACTAAAACTGGTAAAACAACAAACTGGCTGTCTATCAATAACCTGTAATAGTTGTCTGTCAAATAAGATGGTCAAAATAAGTGTAGTTACATCTTCACCCACTCTTCATTCAATCACCCACCCACCCATACAACCACCTACGCACTCACAACTGCTCCACTTTGGAATTCTCTCTCCACCATCATCACCATCGTCCACCCCCCCCCTCCCCCAACAATATATTACAACAATTTCAACAATAACTTTGCTCGATGCAAGAAACGTGTTACACTCGAAATACATTGCACGTCTGAGAGTGATGTATGTTGTTGGCCGCTTGACGTTGATGGACGCTTCGTCCTGTGCACTGCGACGGCGATGAATGTTACACCAGGGGTCGGGAACCTTTTTGACTGGGAGAGCCATAAAAGCCAAATATTTCTAAATATATTGCATTGAGAGCCATATAGTATTTTTAACGTATAATAAATTAAATATGTATTACTTTTAATGCGACTTCTGGTGCTGCGTGGTTTTGCTGATGGCCTTGTAGTCTGGGTCGTACGTGGTGAGGTTGAGCTTCATGCAGGCGTTGAGGCCCCGTGACCCGTGAAATTTATCTTCAAAACTAATTTCTGTTTACTTTAAAATGACACAGTATTATTAAGCAATATCACAAGTATTTTAAAATCAGTTCCAAACTGATATTTTTATTTTATTTTTTTCAACTCAAAATTGTCTGGGAGCCATATGCCGTCACCAGAAGAGCCATATATGGCTCGCGAGCCATAGGTTCCCGACCGCTGCTCTACAGGGACTCTCGGTCCGAACGGGCCAGTGGACATACGGACAGGTTTATCGCATCTGTGAAAGTTCGCAAGTCGAATATTCGTAAGTAGAGTGGGGAGGTCCCTTGGAACCAGAGGTCGCAATCGGGTACCCGATAGCCGTACCCTACCCGACCCCGGTGCGGCCGGGTACGGGTACGGGTAGGCAGTGAGTCACAGGTGAGTCACCGTTTGTCGCTCCAAGCCTGGGCTTGTCATTCAGACTATGTCTTCTCGACATACCTGTTCTTCACCTGAGGACGGCTGCTTGCGTTGTGACCGAAACGTCGTGAGAATTATTTTCTTAGTAAATTTTTTTTAATTATTTTATTATTTCCATTCTACGT
The DNA here is from genome assembly GCF_015708825.2 of Lethenteron reissneri. Taxonomy (NCBI): domain Eukaryota; kingdom Metazoa; phylum Chordata; class Hyperoartia; order Petromyzontiformes; family Petromyzontidae; genus Lethenteron; species Lethenteron reissneri. The sequence goes on from NC_083781.1 coordinate 7,511,463, forward strand.
GACTTTTTTCGGGAAGGATACAGGTACGGGTAGGATACGGCTACCTGTACCCGGCCGGGTACGAGTACCCATTTGCGACCCTGGTGCGGCCGGGTACGGGTAAGGAATCAAAACCCGTTTGCGACCACTGCTTGGCACACGGTGTTGAAATCGCGCATCACGACGACTCAGTAAGTCGCAGTCGCCACCTCGAGGAGTTTCCGCGCAACTGAGTCGAGCATTGAGTGCAGCCGAAGCCTCGAACCTCCCCACCACCACCACAATGTCTCTCCTCCTTCGCCTCGTTGTCACGGACTCATTCGTTTGCTCGTAGCAAAATCGTTCATTCTCCGCGAACAGCAAAATCGACGTAGAGCCACGTTTGTGCCGCCGTATCCACTCCACTCGGTCGTTTGGTGATTTGGAAAAGTTTTTTGGTTTGGCCATGTTTTGTTTGTTGTAGTACGGAGTTAGAATGATGGCTTTAATCTAAGTTGACTTGTGGTTGTTGTTGTTGTTTGACTTGCATCCCACTGGGATTTTTGCACACAGCGTTGGTGTACGGTGCCTTTTTTTCTGGAAGACTTTGCAGTTTTTTCCTGGATTTTTCTGTTTGCGCATAGTCACTTTAAGATGTTTTCTTGTTCATGTTTTTGTTTGTTGTGTGTTGCGGTTGCACCCGATTCAAGAGTCGAATGGCTCACAGGGCTATACCAAATAAATGAAACTGAAACAAATTAAACACACACACACACAAAGATGTGGAATCACGAAGTAAGCCCACTGTGGTCTGCGCCCCTTCAACGGAGGAAAGGCAAAACGACACGGATTCTCTCTGTCGCTCTCTGACCTGAAGGCCCTCTCGTTGTGGCCACCAGGAGACCTTGGACACTGATATCTCGCTCTTGACCCTATAGCTGCCATACGTAAGAATTGATATGATACATTTTAAGGTTTAGTCCATCGGCCCACATCATCAGGTGGCATTTGTTTAAGCAAGCAAATGGAACATATCCACGCTGCTATACCCACGCATTCTGTCATTGCAATCACAACCATTGTACATCACAATCATTGTAATAACACTAATTGTAATCACAACCATTGTAATTGAAAATAATTGTAATCGCAATCATTGTAATCACAATCATTGTAATCAAAATAATTGTCACAATCGTTGCAATCAAAATCATTGTAATCACAATCATTGTACCTCACATCCATTGTAATCATAATCATTGTCATCACAACCATTGTCATCACAATCATTGTAATCACAACCATTGTAATTGAAAATAATTGTAATCACAATCATTGTAATCACAATCATTGTAATCAAAATAATTGTCACAATCGTTGCAATCAAAATCATTGTAATCACAACCATTGCAAATCACAGCCATTGTACCTCACAATCATTGTAATCACAATCATTGTAATCACAATCATTGTAATCACAATCATTGTAATCGCAATCATTGTAATCAAAATAATTGTCAACCATTGTAATTAAAAGCATTGTAATTACAATCATTGCAACTCACAGCCATTGTAATCACAATAATTTCAATCATAACCATTGTACATAACAAACATTGTAATCACATTCATTGTAACCACAATCATTGTAATCACAATCAGCTACAAACAAGATTCCGGCTCAGCGGTCGAGCGAGACGATCGCAGCCAGAGAGGATTGTGAGCTCAAATCCTGGTTGGAAAGGAGTTGACTCAATCCATCATCCATCCGGGGTCGATAAAAGCACCACCACGATGTGGAGAAGATCAAGTCACGCTTATTTTGTTGAACCAGGATAGTCTATTTCGATTTAAAGCTTTCGTGACTGCAAGGATTCATCTTCTTGGTTCTTTCGGTAAAGTCACGTAGAAGGAAAATAATAAAATAATAGAAATAAAACGTAATAAAATACAATTCTCACGACGTTTCGGCCACAACGCAAGCAGCCGTCCTCAGGTGAAGAACAGGTCTGTCACCTGAGGACGGCTACTTGCGTTGTGGCCGGAACGTCGTGAGAATTGTATTTTATAATGTTGAATTTTTATTTTTTTATTATTTCCCTTCTACGTGACTTTACCGAAAGAACCAAGAAGACAGAATAGTCTCATTTGCAACAGCGGTCGTTCTCTGGACAGACGCGCTCCCACCATAGGAACGTGGAATTTCCACAATTTGAGCAGACCGGTGCGAGTGAGGGTTGTGTTCACCATGACTCGGATCATTGCGTTTTGTGTAAAAGCTTTGCGCCGAACTCGGACCCGTTTCTAACTTAGAAGGGGTGCTTGCCTACAGGCATCCGATAGTTCACCAAGCATTGGTTCAAGCACGCCAACTCTATAATGCAGCTTTTGGAGGGGGTTAAAACGCGATCTAATCCACAAAGACCCCATTATTATGAATGATATCGGTCGCGAAAGCCTACGTGCTAAACAAGTCAACTCTGCCGATGAGAAACCCGAATGTGGATACCCGCTCCACAGCAGTTTTCGTACTCTTAGGTTCTTGCGGTAAAGTCACGTAGGTAAAAAAATAAATGAAAATAACTAAATTAAATAACGACGTTTCGGAAGCAACAGGCAGTTTTCGTGTTCAACCGATGCCTCTGAAGGTACCCACATGCACGAAGGCCGCGTGGCTGAGGGGCAGAGGTCGCAATCGGGTACCCGTACCCTACCCGATACCCGGCTACCCGTACCCGGCCGGGTACCCGGCCGGGTACGGGTAGCCGTTTGCGACCCTGGTGCGGCCGGGTACGGGTACTGGTAGGCCGTGAGTCACTGGTGAGTAACCGTTTGTCACTCATTTCCCAACGTCTTGTTCAAGTTCCTAGAATCAACCCACCTGCGCCTGCAACATGGCTTGATCCCAGAGGTCGCAATCGCGTACCCGATACCCGTACCCTACCCGATACCCGGCTACCCGTACCCGGCCGGGTATCGGGTACGGGTACCTGGTGCGGCCGGGTACGGGTAAGGAATCAAAACCCGTTTGCGACCTCTGCTGAGGGGACGTCGAAAACCACCAACATGTTCCATTCATTGGCTACCACATTCAGATAAGCCCCTCCCCTCCCCTTAACTTGTATATAAGAGCTTGTCTCTTGGAATTTTGCCTCACTTGATACAATAAATTTAGCTGTGACGGTCCCATCTGATGACGGAGACTTGTGTTGCCTCCGAAACGTCGTGATTTATTATTTAAATTTATATTATTATTTCTATTATTTTTATTATGTATTTTTTACCTACGTGACTTTACCAAAAAAACCCTAAGAGTATGAGTATCGCCTGCTGTGTTTACTCCGAGGGGCAGACGCGTGTCGAGTCTTCACTCTCTGTGCATGTAACTCGGGAGTGAGTGAGTGAGCGAGCGAGCGATTTGTCCTGTGGTTGTTGTTGTTGGTAGTGGTGTTGTTGTTGGTGTTGTTGTTGGTGGTGTTGTTGGTGTTGTTGTTGTTGGTGGTGTTGTTGGTGGTGTTGTTGTTGTTGGTGATGGAGGAGACCATCGACCCGTGATGTTCGCGCTCCAGGCCGTGCCGCTCCACGCCGCTGACCCAGCAGCGGCGGCGGCGTGGAGCGAGCCCCAGGCCCTCTTCTTCTGGAGCCTCCTCTTCGTCAACCTCTTCGTGTTCTACTACGCGCTCTTCTTCCTCGAGTGCCTGTGCCTCAACATCGGCATGGACGCCTTCTTCCCCCCCACAGACGCGCACGACGCGCTGCTCGCCCTGGGAGTCGATCTCGCCCCGGACTTCGACCTCGACTTTCTCGACTCCGACCACCTCCTCCAGTGAAGTGTCGGTGTCGTGGGGAAGGTGGTCCACGTCTCGCTCCCCGTGGGAGCTTCGACCATGGCTGCTCGAGCCGTGCTGATGAAGCTGCAAACGCCGAGGCCGAGACTTCTCCACCGGCCATCGACCGGTTGGAGGCGGTGCGCTCGGCCTTGCCCCGCCGGACTTGGGTGGGGGATTCCCGGCAGGGCGGCTAGGCAAGACCGAGGCTTCTCGGCGAGCTGCGGGGCCGTGGTGGACCTGCGCAGCGACACCGTCACGCGGCCCTGCGCAGCGATGAGGCAGGCGATGGCCGAGGCCAGGGTCGGGGACGATGTCTACGGCGAGGATCCCACGGTGAACGGTGAGGGGGGACGGTGAGGGGGGACGGTGAGGGGGGACGGTGAGGGGGGACGGGCGGGCACACAGAGTGGGACCACGAGGGGTCCGGGGCCCTAGGGGGGAGCTTCGGGGTCCGGGGCCTCCATGGCGGGGAGGGGGTCTCTTGGAAAACTTTGGATGTCGTGGTCGAGTTTGATGTACACGCGCGTGTGTGTTGTTTATTGTGTGTTGTTGTGTGTGTTGTTTATTGTGCGTGTGTGTGTTTATTGTGTGTGTGTTGTTTAGCGTGTGTGTGTGTTGTTTGTTGTGTGTGTTTATTGTGTGTTGTGTGTGTTGTGTGTGTGTGTTGTTTATTGTGTGTGTGTTGTTTATTGTGCGTGTGTGTGTTTATTGTGTGTGTGTTGTTTAGCGTGTGTTGTTTGTTGTGTGTGTTTATTGTGTGTTGTGTGTGTTGTGTGTGTGTGTTGTTTATTGTGTGTGTGTTGTTTATTGTGTGTGTGTGTTGTTTATTGTGTGTCCAGCTATCACATGAAAACAACAACAATGCGTTAATCTGACACGCCAAACTCGTACTTGACGATTGCATCTCGACAAGTGCTGTTTGTCGCTGGCCGTTGGGTCTGTGTTTGGAAAACTGTAAAACAATGACACTGTTAAATCACTTCAGCGCTGCTAAGTAATGCTTGGGTGGCAGTGGCGTCGTGGCAGTAAAATGTGTGTCGTACAGCCTCCACCACCCGACACAGTTCGTGAATGTAAGAGCAGGTGTTACCCTTTCTGGCAATAAAACAGATGTCAGGATGTTCAAACGTCAAACGGAAACATTTTGCATTAAGCACACGTTCTTGTGGTGAACAATCATACTAATATAATGTACACTGAGACCAGCAAATCACTACACTCCAGAACCCGGTTTATTCGAATTTTACGTCGTTTTAACGGCAATAATATAGTTTAACAAGACAGACACATTCATGACAGGGAGTAGAGCAATAAAAATAAGAATAGGTTTTACCCTTTTTGGCAATAAAACAGGCGTTAAGATGTTCAAACACCAAGTACGTTAAGCACACGTACTTGGTGGTGAACATTCAAACAATCGTGATCTGCAATTATATACATTGTATTTGAAACTGATTGGTCTACACCAGAGGCAGCCTTTTTAAATCCTTTATATTAAGTTCGCTTGCTTGCTTGCGTGCTTGCTTGCTTGCTTACGACCGTGCAAATCTTTCGGTCGTTTTTAACCCACTTCCCGTGATCCAATCGAGCTGACATTTTGCACACAGACTCGTTGTGCGTGACAATTAATTTTCGTGAAAAGAAATTTCCAAAATTTTACACTGTTTAGGGAAAAAAAATATTTAATTACCAATTGCTTAATGGTGGCAGACAATCATCTGACCCATAGGTGGCAGCCATCTCAAGCCAGAGGACGAGAGGACTCTAGCCGCCACGCATATAAAGGATTTATAGTGAAAAACTTAGTTTTTACGGGTTAATTTTTTTAGGGCCTAGTCTCAACCAGTGTTAGACCAGAGAACGCCAAAAGGCGAACAGGACAAGTATCAGAGCATTTATAAGCTCGGGGTGAGCAACTACAAAATGGTTATATGCAGACATGATTCCTCGCAAAAGGTTTATGTTTGGTGTTTGAAACATCTAAACACCTGTTTTATTGCCAGAAAGGGTAACACCTATTATTATACTTTGATACTGGCACGAATTGTCCCATGTTCCAGTTCATGAAGTTGCCTCGTGAATAACAAACGTGGCAAGTTTATTATTACAGCTTCAGCAGTAACAACGGGTGTTGTGTTGCTGGAGCACCAGGCAGTTGTTGCCAGCGACGTTTTGAAGGCACAATGTGTGTGTGCTGTGTCGCGACGTTCATGCGAACGTGGGACGTGGATGTTTTGTCATTGTGAGGTTGATGTGAATGTGTGGGTGGTTGTTATTAATGGATTGTTATGTCTGGACTGAATGAAATATGGGTGGTTTTATTGGGTGTTGAGTGGGAAGTGAAGAGAAACGTGGGTGGATTCTTATAATGGATGTTTTTGGGGTTACCAGAAATGTTGATTGAGGGAAGTGTTTTTTTTTCAGTTGAGTTAAATCAGGGTTGAGAAACCTTTTCCGTTTGTAACTTTAGGGCCAGAGGCCGAATGTAACTTCTTCATAGTTTTCGCGGAGGACACAAATTCACAGACCTAGGTTCAACTTCCCCCAGTGTTCAAGTGATTAGCACGGTTGGCTACGTACGGCGTGAAAGAAGTTCAACACACATAATGGGATATATATTACTTTTAACATGTATTTCACCTCGTCTAGCCTTGTTTGAACTCAGCTGGTCTTGGACACCTCACCTTCAGCTCACTTAGCCTCACCTCTAACTCGCATACCCTGACCCTACCAGGCCTACCCCCACCTGAGCCCACCCTGAGCCACCCTGCCGCTGCTTGCCGCTCAACTGCAGTAATAACCAGGGCAGCCTGTAGGATTCGAATCAACTTCCGTAACAAGCGGTGGACACGCTCCGCTGGGCCATGTCACTGACACTCCATGGTTAGATACTAAGTTTTGGCTGCCACACATTATCCCTGTGAACGCCTGCCTTCCTCCCTCCACACAGAGCTGCAGGGACTGGTGGCCGAGCTGCTGGGGATGGAAGCCGCCCTCTTTGTGCCGTCCGGAACCATGGGAAACCTCATCGCCGGTGAGGGTGGCCTACGTGTCGAGAAGGGGGGGGGGGGGGTGCACAGTCGTGAGACCGAGACTCCCGTCCCCGCAGATGTGTGATAGGAAAATCGGTCATGAATACGAGTGTCACTGACCCGATCCCCCAAGACCTGATTGCCGAGTCGATGCGTCGCCCGCTGTGCCATCCGCTGTGCCACCCGCTGTGCCACCAGTCATGTGCCACTGCCCGGAGCGAGGGGACGAGATGCTGCTTGGAGACAGGGCCCACATTCACCTCTACGAGCAGGGAGCCAGCGCCCAGGTGAGCGCACAGCAGGATGACCAACACAGGGTGAATGAGTTGGGAAACATTTTAACTTGGGCAATTGCCATAGTATTTATATTTAACGATAATTAAGATATAAAAAGTGTATTGTTTTAAATTTGGATTTACACTAAAATTGGCAACATTTAGTGTGAGAAAATACAAGTTCCTTCGTGTGGATAAAAACATCACTTGGAAGGGATATCAAAAATAGTTCTGTGATATTCCTCTTTCAGGTTGTGCCATAACAAAGGGTGATTCATTCCCACATTTCTTTGGCAGGGGAAAGTCTATCCATAGTACATCCAACTGTTGGCCTCCCACAATATGGGACTTATTTATCGACCTTGGAGGGATGATGGGCTGAGTCAACACCTAAACCAGGATTGGAACTTGCAACCTTCCGATTGCGAGCCGCTCGCTCTGCCGCTGAACCACCTGGCCGTTCGAGTAAATCAAGGGCATTGTAATCACCCCATTGGGATTACACACAGCAGCAGCCATTGTCCCCTACTGGCAGACTAATGCCCATATGCAGGCCAGGTTCTGAGTCACCTTGTGCCACTCAGGGACAGCTTCCATTGGAGGTGCCCTTTCAAATGTTTCAGTTGGGAGGGTGATGTAAAGCGTTCTAAGACACCCCGGCGAATAGGAGGGCGCTGCCTCAAAAAATTAAATCATAATTATTCCTATTGTAATAAAGGTCGTGGAAGCGACTTCTGGAATCCGGTCTTTATTTGTCTTTCGTTCACAACACTCCTGTCTTACTCCTTCACGCTGCTAACAGACAGCGTGAGAGGGAGAGAGAGAGACACGCGCGGCCACGTGGCAGCCTGGACCCCGCTCCAGCGTGGCCTCACCCTCCGTTCGTTCCAGATCTGACCACGTGTTGTCCGTCTCCACCCCTTTTAATACCAGGGTCATGTGGTACCTTTCCACCAATCCTGGTTAACCTCCATGGAATCTTCTAGACTCCATCGTACGTTTTTAGGACCGCGCCCTTGACTCGTCCCCCCATTGTCCTCTACATACAGATGTCACCTTCCCATTACGTCAGGGCCACGCCCCTAGATTTCCCCCCATTAGCTATGGGCCAGGACCGGTAGAGCCAATCATCGTAACGAGGTGTGATCCATCAACAACCCGGATATATGCTCACATTACACTACGATACTTCAATATAAATGATTGGGAAGAGGGCGCCAGCGATGCGAAGTGCGTGCGGGTGTTGTTGGTGCGCAGCTGGGCGGGGTGCACGCGCGCACGCTGGCCACGCGGCCCGACGGCACCTTTGACTTGGCCGAGCTGCGGAGCAAGGTGCGGCACGAGCACCCGGACGCGCACGTGCCGCGCTCACGGCTCCTGTGCCTCGAGTCGTCCCACAACGCGTGCGGAGGACGAGCCCTCCCTGTGGGTTTCCTGCGCGAGGTACGCATCGCACCGGTTGCCCTTCTGGGAGTATTTGGCAGTGGTTCGAGTAAGCCCGCCTCAGCGGATAAGGCACTGCTTACTTAATTTGGAGCTTTCGTGACTGCAGGAAATACCCTTTTGGTTTCTTTCGGTAAAGTGACGTATAAAGAGAAAAATAATAAGTTAAATACTAGCATACGACGTTTCGATTGCAACACAAGCAATCATCATCAGGTATAAATGAAATAGAAACACAAATCTGGTATACTTAGAAATGTAATGTAATACAACAGAGAGTCGGATAACATAACAGTCAACACCCTACCTGGTTGATTACATTCTTCCGGAGAATGCTAAGTTTGAGAGAGAGATAAAACACAGAACCAGAGACATATAGACAGACAAATAAGTAGAGACCGATATCACAGAGATACATAGAGAGGAAGAGACGTACATCGGCACACGAGAAACCACGCCTCTGTGTCGAGGCCTTACCAAAATAACCAAAGAGTAAGGCACTGCTTGTCGAAACCAGTCGGGAGTCTGCGTGTGCCACGCGTGGGCCCGTGCAGGTGCGGTCCCTGGCAGATGAGCTCGGGCTCCGGGTTCACATGGACGGAGCGAGGCTGCTGAATGCCGCCGTGGCGCTGTCGGTGCCCCCCGCCGCCATCGCTGGGCACTGCCACTCAGTCAGCCTGTGTCTCTCCAAGGTGCGTCAACCCCCCGTGCCCCCCTCCACCAACGGAGGGGCACGGCACACGCGTTTCTCTATTTGTTGGTACCCTCGCATGCACGGGGTGAGATCTCCTGCTCAAATGGGCATTGAGGTTGAGTTCAACTCCTGTTTACGGATTTTGAGCCAGTGGCGGGTGCAAGTATATCCATAAGACAGCCACTTTTAACTTCCCCACTAAGTGGTACTCATGTTGTTGACCCCAGACAGATGGGCACAAATTTAAAATAATATGAAATTAAATACATCACCAAGTGGTCACTCGACCACTTGGTCGGAGAGATGACCCAGGCGGTGTCTTCCTCTCTCTCGTTGTCTCTCTCACTCCCCCCTCTCTCTCACTCACTCCCCCTTTCTCTCACTCCCCCCTCTCTCTCACTCCCCCCTCTCACTAATTCCCCCCTCCCACTCACTCCCCCTTTCTCTCACTCTCTCACTCCCACCTCTCACTCACTCCCCCTTTCTCTCACTCCCCCCTCTCACTCACTCCCCCCTCTCACTCCCCCTTTCTCTCACTCTCTCACTCCCCCCTCTCTCTCACTCCCCCATCTCACTCACTCCCCCTTTCTCTCCCTCGCTCTCTCACTCTCCATTCCTCTCTCGCTCTCTCCCTCTCTTTCTATCCCCTTCCCTCTCTCCCTCCCTCTCTCCCTCCGCCTGTGCAGGGCCTGGGTGCCCCAGTGGGCTCGGTGCTGGCGGGCTCATGCGAGTTGGTGGCACGGGCGCGACGCCTGCGCAAGGCACTGGGCGGGGGCATGCGGCAGGCCGGGGTGGTGGCGGCCGCGGGGATTGTGGCGCTCGACGGCTACGAGGAGACACTGCTCGCCGACCACCGCCACGCCAAGATGTTCGCGCACGGTACGAGCGCTCTCCGCACGCTCACCGCACGCTCACCACACCGGGTCTCGCCTAGAGGTGAGCGTGCGGCTCAGGGTGCAGAGATACTGAGCCGGCTGCACTGACGTCCAGGTTTCAGCCGCCTGGGATTAAATGGGGTTCTCAAGCCCAGTGAGGTCATAGTGTAAGCCCGTTTGCCAAGGGACTTGGTCCCGTAGACTTACATAGAGAACCATAGACTCGTGTGAAGACGCACAGAGTTGGTGAGCCGCCCACGTCTGGGGCCGACGATGACACCGCCGGTCTCTCCTGGCAGCCGTGGCGGAGCACGGCGCTGCTCTGTGCACGGCGTGGCCCGACAAGGTGGACACCAACATCGTCATGGTGACGGTGACGGATCCCCGCGTCACGCCCGAGATGCTGCGCCAGCAGCTGCTGGCAGGACACGCAGGCGGCAGCGGCACCGAGGAAGCGGACGCGGCCGTGCTGGTGGGCGTGTGGAGCGAGCGGGAGCTGCGGGCCGTGTTTCACCGCGACGTGTCGCACGCCGACACGCTGCTCGCCGCACACCGCTTCCGACTCGCCGCCGATAGCCTGCGCGCCGAGCTGGGATGCTGAGCCCCCCCCCCCCCCCCATTGTGAAAGTGGTTGGGGCTCGGTGTCCTGGCACCTGGGGTTCCACCACGCCCAGTGCGTGTCGCCCCCGTGTGAGTAGGTGCTGCTAATTTCGTCAAGCGTTGTGATTATGCCTTGACTTGGAGCATTATGGATAGTGAAATTAATAATTTAATACACTTGCCTCTGATTTTCTACAGTGTTATTATTTGCGATGGACAGGGTCCCATCGTGTAGATGGAGTGCTCATGCCGATAACATCTGGAAACCCGGCAGCATTTTGTTTAGAGAGTCTCAGTTTGCCGATGAGACCAATAAGCGCATGCTGCTGTTCAGCTTCTGTTTGGAAGTTTGGTCGGCTGATGGACTAAAAACTACTTGATTTTCACGTGGAGAGACAAGTCCATTTTAGTATTAAAAATTTGCTTTTGCTTGCTGTGGCATAGACGGGGATGGCCACGCAAATTGGTCACAGTTTCTGCTTGTGCCGTGCACACGGCTGGCAGCTGCGTGCCCATGGTGAGTGGTCAGTAGCACGGCACGCATGCGTCACTGCATACGTGCACCGTGCGTCACGGCACGCGAGTCGTCCCCCAATTGAGACTGGCTGTTGCAATTCAGGTTTGTTAAATAATGCTGTCTTCCCCCATCCGGTTTTTCTGTCACTTAAAGCATTGTTACGGGCCTATGTTATTTAATAAAATCGCAAAAATATATATATTGCTGTGTTGAACTGGTTGCTCTTGAGATGCGTGGCTAGGCTTTTGCCAAATAAAGGCCTGAGTTTGTTCCTGCGTGTTTTGATGCCAACATTCTTCGTGTTTTACGTGCACGGTCTACTGGGCATCTGTGAAAAAGCGCATCATAGCTCATCGGTTACCTCCAGCCTAAATATTTTGATAAAGATTCTCAGGTTGTTGCACGACAGCCGGGAGCCTGGTAACCATTTTCCCAAATCGACTGCCGTTTCCAGCAGAAGTTTAGCCGTGAATGCGCCGATTGTGTCTCCGCATGGTTACATCTGCCCGAGTTTGTCAGCTAAAAGCTGAAGGAGCAGCCCTGTAATCGCTCGCAAATCAACTGGCGGAATGGACCTCCCACCAGAGGGAGCTCTCGGGCGCATTTGTCGACTCGTCCACACTGCCCATACGTTTTTACTCCACTGTTGTATACATTTACACTGCTGGGTGGCTAGAGGTGGAGAAATGAAATAAACTCGATACATTTTGTTACTGGTAGGAACCACCTGGTTCCACCAGCCCACGGGATTATTGTGTCCGTCCGTCCGTCGTGCATCCAAAAATGGGAGGGGTCGGGCTGGGTGGGGAGGGGCTGGGTGGGGAGGGGCTGGGAGGGGTGGGGCTGGGTGGGGAGGGCTGGGGCTGGGTGGGGAGGGGTGGGGATGGGCTGGTCACCCCGTGGTGCCCTTATAAAACTCAACGTTTAACCTACTCACGCTGGCTTGTGCCCGCCCTCACAGTCGGCCATATTTGCGGAATACACCACGCCGCCGTTGACCCTGGCCATTGACCGAGCAACCCAACGTTCCTACCAGCTCCCTCCGCAGGAATGTGTTTAAACCACGGTGCCAGGTGAAGGAATTGAATTGACATCTGGATTGCAAGGGCAGCGTGCTGGTAACTATTCGACCGCCGCAGCAGCTGCCTTAATTTCTCAACAAATAAGGTTAATGTGTGTCTGTGTGTTTGCGGCAAACCGGCAAGCGATCTTTACTGATTAATTTCGTCTGGTTCCCTGTAACACCTGCCCATCAATGAGCGCACAAATAAAATCATGGTTACATTCTATTCTGCACTTAGCTTGGCTCAAATCCAGCTCTGAGACAACTTCTCACGCGACGAACATATGGACCCGGGGGTTACTGAAACGGATCTCGCAGGTAGTTCTGTGATGTCCGCTTTTGTGGAAGTGTTCTCTCGCACAGAGAGTTGCTCCGCTCATTGTGAGATACACGCGGATTTTGTCATCTGTCACCGAGAGCAGTCGGGATGAACTTGGGGAGGGAAACTACTTGTTTTTTTCTAAAATAAGTGAAGAGGACACTCAGTCCTCGTATCGCGTGTGATGTAACCATCATGCATTATTCAAAACATTCACACCGCACCTCAACGCCTGCTGGCCTGGATGTACAGGAGGTGCGAGTTTGAATTACAATGTGGATACAAGTGGCTCGAATGAGAAATCAAGTAATCGCCAGATCTCTTACGAGCGCTGCCTTTTAACTAAAATAAGTATTTTAATAGACATGTTTCGGGTTCTTATGGTCCTTCCCAAGCAGCTGGAGTCATCAATAGCGACGGTCTATCCACTGCTTATTAACGGCCTCTCCATTATTATCCGCTACAGCTATTTTGCTGTGCCCTTTTTTACACCTGATGAAGGAAGCTTGTGTTGCCTCCGAAACATCGTGATTTAATTGATTTATTTTCATTTATTATATTTTTATTTTTTACCTACGTGACTTTACCGAAAAAACCTAAGAGTATGAATCATTGCAGTCATGAAAGCTTCAAATCTAGAATCATCAGCTATGGTCTATCAACTGCTGGATGAAGGCATCCAGATTATGAGCCATGCGCCATCCACTGTTGGATGAAGGCCAAGGGGTTTTTGCCAAAAATATGCAACTCTGCGGGTTTGTGTACCACGAAGGCAGCACATTAAAATAAAATAAAACCCCTGAGCATTTCTCCTGAACACTGGAACTACAACAACAACAACAGCCGTTCACCACTAAGTGGCGGTGACGTCATTACGGCGCTTGTGCCATGCTAGGTGCACTTTGAGGCAAAGTGAAGTGTGGAAGGCCTGCTGGCAGGAGGTCGTGGAACAGACCCAGGTGCCATGGGGTGACTTCACACACACCAGAGGTCGCAACCGGGTACCCGTACCCTACCCGATACCTGGCTACCCGTACCCGGCTGGATACGGGTACGGGTAGCCGTTTGCGACCCTGGTGCGGCTGGGTACGGGTAGGCCGTGAGTCACTGGTGAGTAACCGTTTGTCACTCATTTCGGGTAGGGTACGGGTACGGGTAGGGAACGGGCACCCGTACCCGGCCGGGTACGGGTGCCCATTTGCGACCCTGGTGCGGCCGGGTACGGGTACGGGTAAGGAATTAAAACCCGTTTGCGACCTCTGACACACATCCAACCAATTCGCATCAAGGGTACAGCCCTTCAACTGCTTTCTGACGCCACTGCTAGCTAAGCCTCGAGGGCATTCAGCCGATTCATCCACCAGACGCTTTGAAAGACGTGACCCATTATAATTGCATCCATCCACACGCGACACTGCCCATCCGACAATGGGGTCGTCCATAAATGACGTCACGCACCTGGGGGGGGGAGGTCAGACATTTGTGACGATGTGTGACTTTAAATAAATATAGACAACACGTTATACTTAATTAAATAGATTTTTTAATGTTTTCTCCTACAACATCAGAGTGCAGCACCAGATTAAATACGCACAACAATGACAATAGTTTAAAGCGATTTGAAGCATGTTTTATGGTTTGGGTGGGGGGGGGGGGGCTTTGTGACGTCATATTTGAGGGGGGGGTCTGACTTTTTGTGACTCCGTGTGACGAGGGGGGGTCCAAAATCGTCCAAAATCGCGTTACGTCATTTATCGACGGCCTCTATGGCGGTGAACCCAATTGTACTGCCGGTTGGACAGAGGCGGCGGGTTTCGGGAATCGGAATATTGCTCCAGTGTTCCACATCCACGCCGGGATGTGGAATCGAACCGGCGCACTGTGCATTGCGCGCTCGGCGCGCGAACAATTACACCACCGCTCGGATGCAGGCAGACTCGGCGACTCCTCTCGGCCTCGGCAAGGCAAGGTAATTTACCCTTTTTACCGGGTAAAGTGTAAAGGTGCCGGCATGTCAAGGGGTAAGGTAAAGGGTCGGGTAAAGGTAGTGTGGAAGAATTACCCGGCAAATGCCTTGCTTACCGCTCGCTAAAAGCTCCGTGGCGCAGTCCGCGGCCTCCATTTAAAATTGGAATCATCGAGAGTATTCGATATGAATAAAGCGCTCTTCCTAGCATTTACCTGTTATAAACCTTTTTCATGTGTAGTAGTACCCCAGTAATTACCCTGTAATCGGGTAATTTGTATGGAGTAAGGGTAAAATGTAGGGTAAAGGTAGGCTCGTTGCTTTTGACCTTTTACCTTACCTTGCTAAAGTTAAACGGCAAGGGTAGAGTGATTGTATTGTGGTAGGGTAAAAGGTAGGGTAAAGGTAGGCTAGTTTTTTTATCTTTTACTTGACCTTGCCTAGGCCTCGTCACTCCTGTCCACGCGGTGACGTCGCCACGCGCACCTCCAGCCTTGTGACGTCACGCGCAGCTCCTCCCCCCCCACCCCGCAGTGATGTCACGCGCGCAGAGACACCCCCCCCCACACACACCCCATCGCACGCGCCGCGTGACGTCACGCGCAGTCCCAAGCGCCGCGTGACGTCACGCTCCCGACAACCATGGCCACCGGCGGCAGCAGCTAGGAGGAGAAGGCTCAGGGTGAACGTTTCAATCCGCCGCATCCGCCGCGTTCGCGCGCCTCAGCCGCCAACATTTCGAGCGGAACATATCCCGCACAAGTCCCCGCGCTCGCCGGCGCCAATATTTCTGCGATCCCGCGCAAGACGTGAGTAGGGTCGCGGTTGAAAGGCTCGACTTCGCGCGGGGCGTTCTGTTGCTCGGGTGGGTACGTTTGTTGACATTAAGCCACCATTGTCCCCGCAGCTCGGCGAGCGCCACGGCGACCCGGCCTCGTACCATGGAGTTGCGCATCGGCAATAAGTACCGGCTGGGCCGCAAAATCGGCAGCGGCTCCTTCGGCGACATCTACCTGGGTGAGTTTCCCCGAGTGCCCCGGCCTGCCTCGCCTCTGCCGGTGTATGAGGTCCCTTGGTCGGTAGCCCGGCTAGGAAAGTAGCTTGTGCGCGCAGGCTGATCGTGCGCTACTAGGCCGCGGCGCTACTCTCGGTATCGCGGTAAGCCGTAGCCCTTTGGGCGGCTTCGCTGCGATCCGCAGGGCGGGAGAGACCCCACGCGTTCGTGGGACCCCACAGCTCCAGGGGAGGGGAGAGAGGAGGGGAGGGAGATTGCCTTCTTGCTTCGAGGTAACTCGAGT
Organism: Lethenteron reissneri; assembly: GCF_015708825.2. NCBI lineage: Eukaryota > Metazoa > Chordata > Hyperoartia > Petromyzontiformes > Petromyzontidae > Lethenteron > Lethenteron reissneri. Next base: position 7,527,333 of record NC_083781.1, read on the forward strand.
CGGGATGGTCCGGACCTGGGCACCGCCCTGTGAACGTGGAATGCGGGTCATCTGGCGCGGATGACTCGACGCCCGAGCGGGCAGGGCCAGGCTTGGGCAGGACAAAAGGAGGGCAAGTTTGGGCAGGGCTCTAAGATAGCAATCGCAGGATAAGCCGCCGGGGCAAGGCTTTGTTGATCAGGGAAAGGCTGGTGGCATGTTAAGAGACAGCAGGAACGGGTATAGGGCAGGGCAGACGGGCCATGCCCCCCCCCCCTGGCAGCTGGCGGCTGGCCGCGCTGAGTGACAGCAGCAGGAGTCACACCGCCTGGCTCGGGCCCAACAGGCGAACGGGGAGACGGGGCCGACCACCCGCCCTCCCTCCCGTCCGTGTTACTTCGCAAAACTCGTGCCCTTCGCTTGCCGACGGCTCGGTCAGTCGTCCCCAGATGCCCCGTATTGGAGTTGGGAACCCCCAGGGACCCTAACAGCAACTCGATGAGTTTCAGCTTGGGTCGATACTCTTTTACCACTTGCACTTCGTGTGTCCATGGGCTACCTGGTTGGCAGCAGAGAGGGCAGTGCAGTAAAAATATAGATTTTTTTATTCTGTGATTTTCCTTCTTGATCGTGACTAGCGTGGTGCGATGTGGTCGTATGGAACCCATCGACCCGCTGGGTGGGGAGCAGTCCTCATTCAAGAGTGAATTGACAAATTTGCTCTCCTTAAACATGTTTACCCAGATAAGGTCTTGCTAAACTGACACTCAAGGATATCTTCATGTGTGGCATCTGAATCGTAAACACGTTCAAAACTAGAAATCCCATGACTCCCTTGAAAAACAGACTCGGACTCTTGGTGATAAGGGACTTTATAGATTGAGTCGGGGTAGATTGAGTCAGGGTGTAGTCTGTATGTAGGACCACCGTCGACTCTCCACAGCATTAGTAAATACAGATTTTTGGCTCGTAACCTTCCAATTGTGACTCATTGCCGCGTTTAGAACGTTTGGGAAGTACCCGGGAAATGGCAGTCCGACAATTAATTCTTAAATCTCTCTGTGCGGAGCTTTGAGTATTAACCCATAGTATGCATGGTCGGTGTGCTCCGGTTTCCTCCGACATTAATCAAAATTCTTTTTTCTCATGCCATTGGCCAAACATCCCAATGTATAAATACCCTCCTGAAAGTCCTTTGAGACTCAGTGATGGTATAGGGCTTTGTTATTGGGGCCTCATTGTGCGGTAGTTAGCACGCTGAGTTATGAACCCAGCCACAGCTAATACGAGTGGCAAGTGATATCTGAACTGGCCCTGTCACCCCTCTTACCAAGCCATCACTGAATAGTGTGGTGAAGTATAGTAACAAAAAAAAACCTTGACCATTGTTGGGTTAAGAATGGGTGGAATGTCTTAAATATATCTAAAAAATATATAATTAGCATCATCAGCTTTTCGTTCAATGCTTCTTTTGGGGTGTAAATAAAGCATCGATGTATTGATTGGCAATGCGTAATCAAGTGCCTGTTGTAGAAATGCATCAGCCCCTCCCCCCGCGCAGAGCATGCGGTGATGTTACAGCACAGCAGTGATGGAGAGCCTTGTACAACAGGCATAGCGGCGTCACCCACTGGCAGCAGCAGCACACGGCACTGGACTGTATTCCAGTGTTCCGGTGACCACCAACCCTGCCGCCCCACCCGCCAGGCGTTCCTTGGAGAGAGGAAGTCTGCAGCCCCAGCCCCATCTCTTTGTTTCTGTCTCCTTGGCGTCGCCGTGTGTTCAGTTCAGCAATAACAACAACAAATGTCCCATAGCGAGTAAGATAATCGGGCCGAGCTGCGAGTGAGTGAGCGAGTGTGTGTGTGTGTGAAGCGACAGCCTCGGGGCGGTGGAGGAATGTGAGCCCTGACTTGTGAAGGACGGCGAGGGCTGCGATGTTTTTACAAGTACCCCCAACCCCCTCCCAACCTCATACCTCCTCCACCGAGTGCATCTGTCCCCAAAGATGTTTTTTTTTATGAACACAGTTGCTGAGCCAAGGTCCAGTACATCGAGCGGCAGTGATCAACAATGGCTCAAAGTTGCAATCGATAAGAGTTCACATTTTTTTGAATTGAGCAAGATTATAAAAGCTTGGAAATGAGACAATGGGACAGTATTCCAAAGTGGAGCTGTGCAAGGCAAGAAGCAGAAGGAAAATTGAGGTGTCATGCATGTTGTGTGGTGAGTGGGTGAGTCAGTGTTGTGGTAATAGCTAGTGTAGTGGTTTTAGCGCTCTGCGCTACGAACCTGGCGAACCGAGTTCCATTCTCGCTCAGGGCCAACACCGGTGACAATTATCTAAACCATTCTTTGGCCTGCCCTATGTCAACTCAGCCTCAAATGAGTACCTAGTGCGTTGTTTGAACATTGCCACTATGGAGACAAAGGCGGTTGGGCGTGTGTGCCGTACAGGCCTTCATAGGTGTTTGCTCATAGCACTTGTCCCAATAGTCTGTTAAGGCTGTATGGGGATTTATTTTTATTTTTGTGACCTGTAGTGTGGTGGTTGAAGGCTGGATGATGAGATGAAACTGTCAGTGTCTAGTAGCCCGAGTCCTCAATATGGGTGGATGAATCTGTGAGTGAAGTTCACGTGAACAGGAACCATGGTAGTAGCGGAATAATAGTTATAAGGAGGCAACTCGCCATTGTTAAGTGGGCGACTGGATTGAAGGGGGTGCTCGCTTTTGTACTGCTAAGTTAAAGTTTTGTTGTTTTGGAATGAACGGAAGGTTTTTGACAGAATAAAAAGGGATAAAATCTCGTTGCGAAACCTTAGGTTTGTAAGGCCATTCTCTTGTACAGTCGTTCAAACCATTGGGTTTTTTATTGTAGCTTTACAGTTGAGCTGTAAGGCTCTAGCTTTTGCAGATCCCGCAAGTTAGTAAACACTTATCCGGTGTTTGAAATAACTCGTGACTTAAAGGTGATGTTGCATTGTATACCCGGAAAGCACACGTTCCCCACGTAAGTGTCAAAGTCCTCTTCATCAACTAGGTCAATCCACTGCTGGGTGAAGTCCTCTCCGACCCACTGCTGCCTGCACATCTCACAATCCTGCAATACAACAATCCATCCAGAACCTGCACGCAAACCGATCACGTTCCATCTCCTCAGGATGTCCTCTTGGACGTGTTCTATTCCTATTCTACACCATCGTCCTTGGTCACTTCTAGCCGTGGTGTCTCCTGCTTAAGCCCACTTTTCCTAATGGATTGGATGAGGTCAAAGTTGGAGGGGATATTACCCAAGAACCCCACTCTTATCTGGAGCGTTTGGAGTGAAACACTGTTACACGTACGGTGAGTGTTTTCAAACAATCCTTGGCCTTATGCCCCACTTCCCTAGGGACCTGAGTTAGATCCCAGCCGTCACTAGCAAGTGACATATCTTAGCGGATCCTAGTGCCCCCACCTTCGCCAATCTGCACTGACCAGCTTGGTGAAGTGTTGTCAAGCAATGCCGTAGATGGGCACGTTGTGGGGAGGCCTTCCTCTAGCAGTGGATTGATTAAAGGGTTTCATAGAGATAATCTGTAGGCAGAGCAGAATGGGAACACGAGGGTGGTGACTGGAGGGATCTCGTTAGCGCGGGGGGGGGGGGGCAGGAGGGATTTCCACACACTCCACTCGTCTCTTATGACCTGCCCACTCAGGCTTGTGCTTATTGGTTGTGGTCATGTAGGTGGTGGCAGTTATTGAAGCGGTGGGGATTCTGGTGGTGATGGTGGTTGTGGTGGTAGTGATGATGGTTGTGGGTGTGATGGTGTTAGCAGTTGTGGTTTTTTTATACGCATAGTTCTTTCGGTAAAGTCACGTAGGTAAAAAATGAAAATAAAATTAATAAAAATAAAACAATAAAAATCACGACGTTTCGTAGTTTGTTGTTCACTTGATGCAGCAATTCTGGCTGACGGTCCCACCTGATGACGGAGACTTGTGTTGCCTCCGAAACGTGATTTTTATTGTTTTATTTTTATTAATTGTAATTTCATTTTTTACCTACGTGACTACTGAAAGAACTAAGAGTATGAATCCTTGCAGTCACCAAAGCTTCAAATCTAGAATTAAGTTGTGCTTTTGTTGTTATTTTCGGTGATCGAAACACTCAACTCCTTTTTTCCTGTGCAGCATGTGGTTGTGCGTTGTATGGCCATGGGCAGGTGCACGGTTCAAGCTCCCTCCATCCCACGCAATCCCTCTCCACCTCTTCACCTTCCAACATGGCACTCCACACGAGGGTTTTTAATTTTATACGCAGTTGCCAAGCATGCGCTGAAGCACCCATAACGTAAAGTGGTAGGCAACAAAAAGGTGCGAGCAAAGTTGTAATAGATAAGTGTAACACCTCTCTTGCATTGAGTGAGGTTATAAGAGCTTGTGTAAAGAAACGATGGGGAAGGAAATGCAAAGTAGAGCAGTGGAAAGGAAGAAGCAGAAAGAGAAGTGAGGTGACATGTATTGCAATGGTTGGAACGGCGGTTCCTCTTGCCTTTCTTCCTTGGCAGTGTTTTTTCAGTGACAATCACCGGTTGCGTTTTAATGTGACGCGCTGTTGTGGTTACCACGGGTCGTTAGGCAGCGTCTGGATTACAGAGGTTTTTGCTCATCGCTTGCCCCTCACCCTGGGCCTGGCTACTTAAATCACAGGCGGGCCATTCGTCACGTGAATGGAAATGGCCGAGTCGGGCAGGCGGCTTTGTGAGGCTCATTTTAACAGCGGTCGTGGGAATTGAGCAGCAGAATTACGTAATACTGGGTCGATGGTCCTGGCACGGATTCATTCCCAGTCTCGTCACAAACGCTGACCGCCTCTCCATTTCATATAACGTGGGGTTTGCCGCCAGCATTTTTTTGTATTTCATTTTTGGGTTGGGCCACTTAATGTTCTGGCCAAATAAGACTCTCCTCCACCTGACATAAACTAATTTAAGAAATTAGATGGATCTGATTTATAAATTTGGTTTGCGGGAATTATTCTTGAACTTACCGGTGATTTGAAACAAAAATATTAAGCTTTTGTACACGGGACAGTTTCAAAGTGTTGGGTTTTGGAGGGTCTCACAATAAACATTTGGCCAGATCATGGCTTTTCAGTTCACATTTTTAGTTTAAAAAGTGCCATCGACTTTTAATGAATGTTATCAGTGATATTGATCAGATGGGTAAAAATGCACACATCCTTCCAAAATGCACTTATCGCCACTTGTACATATTTTGTGGACTGTCCAATAAATCCATTTACATAACAGTGGTTGGGTTTGGATTTAAAATTAGGAACATTAAATCCATTCCATCCAATCACAGACGCTTAAATATACAATCAGGACGCTACCAAAGAGCGTCAATCACAGCGCACGCCTGCTCCAGTGCAAAAATTGCGGTGTGAGAAATACTAACATTTTCTCAAATTACTTGAACAAAAATAGTACAAACGTGATTTAAATAAGTTGGGGGGGTGTCTTAATAGAATCGCGGGTTGGGTAAAAGTAGTTTGTGCTGCACTCACGAGACCCCCTCTGTGCATGCCTGTACGTGCTCGCATGTGTGCGTGTGCACGCTCGTAAGTGTGTTCTCATGTCCGTGTGTGTGTGCATGCACGTGTGTGTGTAGGCACCAACATCGCGACGGGTGAGGAGGTGGCCATCAAGCTAGAGTGCGTGAAGACCAAGCACCCTCAATTGCACATTGAGAGCAAGATCTACAAGCTGCTGCAGGGCGGGGGTGAGGCTGCCTCACTCATTTGCTTACTCCTCCCTCACTCTCTGGCTGTGTGCGCGTACCAGAGGTCGCAACCGGGTACCCGATACCCGTACCCTACCCGATACCCGGCTACCCGTACCCGGCCGGGTACGGGTACCCGTTTGCGACCCTGGTGCGGCCGGGTACGGGTAGGCCGTGAGTCACTGGTGAGTAACCGTTTGTCACTCATTTCCCAACGTCTTGTCTCTTCTCACAATTCAAGTTCCTAGAATCAACCCACCCGCGCCTGCAACATGGCTTCATCCCAGAGGGCGCAATCAGGTACCCGATACCCGTACCCTACCCGTACCCGGCCGGGTACGGGTAGGGTACGGGTACGGGTAGCGTACGGGTACCCATACCTGGCCGGGTACGGGTACCCGTTTGCGACCCTGGTGCGGCCGGGTATGGGTAAGGAATCAAAACCCGTTTGCGACCTCTGGCGCGTACACATGTTATACCCGTCAACCCATACGGTTTACCAATATTCTTGTACAGGTCCATATCGCATACAGCTGTTTTAATATGGGCATTTTTTTTGTTTGTCTTTGTGTTTTTCCGCTTGTGATGGGACATTGTAGGATGAATGTTGAGATTTATAAGGGCACTGGGTGACCAATTTAGGTCTGAATTGGTCTGTAATAAGGTTGGCAATGATAAGGGGTTGACAGGTATGACATGTACACGACCTGTTACGGTTGTGTGATTTAGGGGTCCATTTTCTCGTATTAGATTTTTAGGCCTAAATTTTAATTCCATTTCGTATTTTTTTGCATTTAAACTTGGAAAATGTAATTAACAATGTGTGCTACATTCTTGTCATTGAACGTAAAATAAGTCAAATGGTTAACATAATGTTACATCAGTTTCACAGTAATTTGTAAGCAAATGTGGTATTGCTTAAAAATGATTGCATCATTTCGGCACATGGTGCTACTTGGTAAGAGAAGCACGGAAGTGATGCGTTTGAAATTAAATAACTTCCTGTGCTGTCATTTTCGAATCAAAGCTCGATTTTCTTATTTTTGGATCGATCCCACCAGCTAGGCAGGGGCGGGTCCACGGAGGATGCCCACGGCTCACCGTGGCGAGTGCCATATTGACGTTGATCTGAGGTTGGATTCGGAGCGAGTGGAGGGGTCGATGTATTGGGGTGACGAGGCCTCGATCACGTCTGTGTGCGAGGAGGAGTCTGACGGTGGCATTTGAATAAGCTGTGTGCTGTATCCAGTAACGCCACCTCATACTCTTGCTTGTCCCCTCCTCCCCGTGCAGTCGGCATCCCCGTGATCAAGTGGTGTGGTGCGGAGGGCGACTACAATGTGATGGTGATGGAGCTGCTAGGCCCTAGCATGGAGGACCTCTTCAACTTCTGCTCCCGCAAGTTCAGCCTGAAGACCGTGCTGCTGCTCGCGGACCAGATGGTGAGGGCCCGCGCCGACACTTCACGTGTAACGGATTCACGCGACGGCTCCTGTCGGTAGGAATCGTGACTCGATTAGCGAATCGAATAGTTGCCCCGCATGAGGAGAATTCATTGAGCGATGGGGGCAGTGGGGCAAGGCGGTAAACTCTTACTGACCAGGCCCAAGCTTGCCCGTTGCCTGGCGTTCGTCGCCGTGAATTTAAAATGTTGGGGTTAATTTGGCGAGGTCATCGTTGCTCGATGGGTGACGAGGTTTGTTGGAGCACGACGCGATGGTTCGCTGACGGCACTGGCCTCTCGATTCCCGTCGCGTGCAGATCAGCCGCATCGAGTACCTGCACTCGAAGAACTTCATCCACCGTGACATCAAGCCCGACAACTTCCTTATGGGCCTGGGCAAAAAGGGCAACCTCGTCTACATCATCGACCTGGGCCTGGCGAAGAAGTACCGCGACTCACGCACCCACCAGCACATCCCCTACCGCGAGAACAAAAACCTGACTGGCACGGCGCGATACGCCTCCATCAACACCCACCTGGGCATCGGTGCGGCACTGCACATCCATCGGCGCCACGTTCGGTTCTGTTTTCTTGTTGCGCACGAAGGCAGCGGCAATGTGTTGGGTCCCCTGTGCTCAGTGCCAGACCCGTTTGTGTTCATTTTGCTTGTCCCCATGCTCAAGTGTCTGTGTGCGCATGCCTGCGCTTTTGCTCCACAGAGCAGAGCCGGCGGGACGATCTGGAGTCCCTGGGCTACGTGCTCATGTACTTCAACCTGGGCTCGCTGCCCTGGCAGGGCCTCAAGGCGGCCACAAAGCGCCAGAAATACGAGCGCATCAGCGAGAAAAAGATGTCGACGCCGATCGAGATGCTCTGCAAGACTTACCCCTGTGAGCGGCCCGCACGCCCCGCACGCCCCGCCTCGCGCGCGCATCTTGCCCACGGCGGCCGCGATTGACGCGCTCCCCCCGCATGGCAATCATCGCCCACCGCTGTCCCTTGTGGGCACCCTGTGACCCTGTGCTGCTCTGTCACCCCCACCGCTCGTAGCCGAGTTTGCGACGTACCTCAACTTCTGCCGCTCACTGCGATTCGACGACAAGCCTGACTACTCGTACCTGCGACAGCTCTTCCGCAACCTGTTCCACCGGCAGGGCTTCTCCTACGACTACGTGTTCGACTGGAACACGCTCAAGTTTGTAAGGACGCCGCACCCCTGAGTGCCCACACCCCCAGGCCAGGTTATATCGCAATGCGCTAACTACTGCGCCACCTCTCTCTCTATGACGCGTCTCCGTGGACTAAGGTGACTTTCGGCGTTAGTATGCTGTATATTCTCCCTCCCCTTGTTCTGCAGAGCTTGATGATCAATTGTGAGTAAGTTTGGAGTTTTATGTTTAAGGTACACGGATAATTTTTGTTGTACGTTTAGTTACGTTCATTTCCACTTATTTATGGATTGTCTGTGTTTGTACACTAAACTATTTGTTATTTGACCAGGTAAGGCCCACTGAGCTATATAGCCCTTTCTCAGAAGCAACCTGGCACAAATGATAGCTTAACAAAGTGGTGTATCACTCTTAAACGCACGTTGATTGTAAATGTGGAGGGAAAAACTGGAGGACCTGGAGAAAAAGCCACTCGACCACAGGGAGAGCATGCAAACTCCAAATATACAGGCGTCGTGGAGTGGTTTGTGCCCTGCACTACGAACTACCCGAGTTAGATTCCTGCTCAAGGTCAATAACTGGCAAATATTTTAATTGGTCCTTGGTTTCTTCCCTAGGTCATCTCGGCCTTAAATGAGGACCCTGTGTGGTGTGTAAGCAACAGCACCGGGCATGGTGTTGGCCACCCACCCCCTTGACCTGTCGGCCGTCAAAGGCGCTCATCAACAGCACTTGCCCTGACAATATGTGTTAATGCTTTCCGGATGATCTTTGTCATTGTGCTTCAGGGAGGCAGTCGTGCCGGGCAGGAGGAGGCCGGGCGAGAGCGGCGTGAGCGGGAGGAGCGACTCAATGGCACGCACGCCCACGTGCCGACACGCGCGTTGCCCGGCTCGGCCGCTGGCAGAATCCGGCAGGATCACGCCGCCATGCCAGCTCCCCTCTCTCCCACACACCAGCCTCCCGGCAAGCCTCGCACACTCGGCTCACTCGCCCACACTCCTACAGACTCCTCAAACACTCCCATGTCTCCCACACACCAGCCGCCCGGCATTTTCTCCCACTCTCACACACACTACTTGCTCGCCAACACTCCTACAGACTCCTCAAACACTCCCATGTCTGCCACACACTCACACACTCTATTCACAAATACTCCTGCTAGCTATCGCTCTTCTCTGACTTGTACAGCACTCGCTAACACTCATATGACACTACTCTCTAACGTTTACATTTCCAGAGCACAGCTTTCAATAATTCTTGTCTCTCACTGCGTCCTCCACAGGTGCTTGTGAGCGCTCACCTGTGCACGTGTGTATGTGTGTACATGTGTCCTAATGCGCGTGTGCGCGCGCGCGTGTGTGTGTAGGGGTGGTGGGTACCCGTCCATCCGTGCGCCCCGAGCAGGACCGCAAGGTGAGCTGCGTCTGCACCGCGCCGCGCCCGTCAACCGATCCTCCTCCGACCTGACGGGCGGGCAGGAGCCCCTCCCCCGCGTCGCCTCCAAGGCAAGGCCTCCCCCCATACACAAATCCACATGACCCTGAGCTGTATCCATGGTCCTCTTAACCCTACTCCTCTTACATAGTTCCACCTCGACACCCACCCCCCACCCCCTGTGAATGTGGAGAGAGAGAAACTGTCTGGCTCTGGTGGCCACATCTCCTCCTCACTCCTACCCCTCCTCCTCGTCCCTGCTCCTCGCCCCTACCCCTCCTCGCTCCCCCCTCCTCCTCGCTTCTCGCTCCACCGTCCTCTATGAGGAGTGCGTTGCTGAAAATGGAGACTTGTGATTCTGCACCGGCGGAGATGGAGATTGTCGATGGGTATCGTGGCGTGCGGGGAGATTGATGGTGGTGAGCGAGTGAAGAAACGCCGTGGTGCGCGTGCGTGCTCATGTGTGCGTTGTGCGTGCGTGCGCGTAAGGGAATTGACGGTGCTGTCTCTTCCCTGTCACTGCGCTGGCCTCTCGTCGGGATAGTACTGTAGCTCACTGCCGCCTGCCACTGAGCGACTGCGCCACTATGCCAAACGGACACGCGTTGGCGCGTTCATGACGGTAACTCACCCCGGCCAGCGCCTCCGCCCTCGCCGAACAAACCCCTCTCCAGAACAACGCCCCTCGCCCCAAATAACACCGGCCGGGCCCTTCCCCTCAAGTGGTGGCAGTTTGTTAACGAAATGGATAAAGTCTGAGGGTTAAAAGTGGTGGCCCGTCAAATGAGTGTTGAGGCAGTGGTCATCTTCTTTGAGCCAGTGGTGGAAATTCACTTGACCTTTGGCAGGGGCGAGTCTCTCTCCTAGGATGACCGCTGTTGATCTCCCCACAAAGTGGTATTAATTTTATTGACCCCGGAAGGATGGGCCGAGTCGAGCCCCAACCAGGATTTGAACCAGTGACCTTCCGATTGCCGAGCCACTGTCGTTCTCCCGGCGAGCACCCGGCCGGATTTATGAAATAGGTGACAAAAACGTTCGTGGACGGAGCGCGTTGATCTCGGTCACCGGGTGTTGGGGCGAGGCGTCGCTGCTCCTGAAACGCGCTATCGCTTTCCAGAAACACGTCACCTCCCACGTCGGTAAGAACGACCCGGTGACCACGAGGAGCTCTCGTTAGGCAATCGGCCACCAAGGTGGGCAGCGATTGGAGTGGGCCAGCTACTCACTTCCCCCCACTCCCCCACGGGCTTTGTTGTGGGTTGAGGTTGTAGGTGGTTTAACCGTTTGCTCTGGCTTCAGCTGCTGCTCTTCCAAGCAAACGCTCCCTGCCTCCCTTCCCCCACCACTCCCCCCCCCCCCCAGCTGCTGCCGCTCGCGCTCTCCGTCGGTCCCTTTCCCCAACATTTTATCTGAAATAAAATAAATAAGCAGACAACATGAGGCCTCCTCCTTCACATTCCGTCCCTCCACTCAAAAAATGTAATTCTTTGTACGCATCACATCAGCATTCTATATCAGCATTCTATAAGTGCATCTCTGGACTGGTAGCAACATTCATATCAACATTCAGTGTCTGAGTCGGGCTTGCTTTTGAAACTCGATGGCGAACTGCCAGATGTTTATCGCCAGCGATTCCTCTCATGTGTCCTATTTCACGCAAAACTATAATAGACAACACAGAATAATCATTAACATAATTGCAGACATGTAATTTACGATAAATAAGAATTGTCGGGGGGGGGGGGGGGCGGTGGGGCGTGGTGCCAAAATGGGGATGCAGCCGAGAGCGATTGTTGTCTCGGCCACTCACGCTGGCTCCGCCAGCTACCTCCCCGCCCCACTCCCGTACCCCCTCCGGAGGCATCTGACGGGGGTGTGTGCAGGAGGAGGTGGAGGATTGTGGGGGGGGGGTGTGGGGAGGTACAGACCCCGGTTGGCTCTGGGTGGGACGAGGGGGGGGCTGCGACCCGGCTCCACCTTGGATTTCTGGACACGCGCGTCGCAGTTTTGATAACGCGCATAAACCCTCGCATTTCATGGTGCTTAGACGCGTGCTGCGTTTTTCATTTTCTCTATTGACCAACGTCAGGAGCGGCCGCGGCTATATCCATACAGCAAATTTATTTTTCAAATTATTTTTTTTATATATCTTCGCCCCAGGAGGCAGATTTATTTTTTGGCTTCATAATCTGGCGGTGTGCGGCGTGCGGCGTGCGGTGCGTGCATGAGCGAGCGGCAGTGCAGTGCGAGGCTGGGGCCCGGCATGCAGGACTGCATGCGAGCACCAGGTGGCAGTGCAGGCTGAGCATGTCGCAGGCTGTCAGGCGGCGTGGCTTGCTGGGTACATTATACGGATGTTAAAATAATCAAAACCGATAACCATCTTCAGAATACGTTCACAGTTCTGACAAACCGGTTCCAGTGGGTTGATGGCAACGGTTGCCGCCGATTGGCAGGGCGGCATGAGTCACCGCTTGGCGCATTGGCCCTCGCTTTTTCAGTCACACGAGGTGCGGGTGCAACCCTGCGGTTGCTCGCTTGCTCGCACCACTGATGGCAGAAGGACTTCCATGAGAGGGAGCCGTGTAGGGTTTTTGCTGTCCTCTTCCACGCTGACCGGATGTCTTGGAAGAGGTGGGCGCACCCACCACGTGCGGCCTGCCCAGCGACAGGTTCGCTTGAAAAGGGAAAATTGTTGGGTTCGTCGCTGAACGTTTTTGTACGCCTGCGGTCGACTGGTCGTA
>NC_083781.1:7547421-7687827 GCF_015708825.2 Lethenteron reissneri
ATACGGGGGAGGTGGGGGTCTTTGTCTTTGGGCGGAGGCGCTCGAACCTCGTCGACCTGGGTTTGATTCCTAACACCGGCGGAGACTGGGCTCTAAGAAAAGCCGTCTCGGGTGTGGACCAATCAATTTCAAGGACAGTGCATATCATTATCAGAGCTGTCTATTTTTCTTTGCATTTTGACTGCTTGTGTTGTGGTTAATGCAAACATGATCCCTTGTACAAAGGTGTCAGTTTTGGTGCCAGATAAAGGGGTATATCTTGCTACTGGCAAAGGAGGTCTCATAATGTTGATTCCTAACTTCGCCCGACAGCAGTCGAGAAACATCTGCAGCGGCGCTTGGCCTCCCCTCGGTGTCATACGTCAAAGCTGGGGAGACAAAGGCGGCCTCCGACCTCAATAGGTCCTCGCAAACATCGCTTGGCCAACGCGCGCGGAATGGACTTCTCCTCCGTCTTTGTTCTCTGCGTATGTTTGTCCCGTGATCGTGACCGTGATCGTGACCGTGATTGAGCCCCGGTGTTGACGAGGAGTCATTCATTCCCGCTGCGCCGAGATAATTACGGTCATAACACGCGGGGGGGAGTGTAGGCGGGGATGGGTTCGCCCGCCGACGTTCCAAGCACTGAGCCTTGGCCGTGTGTATGCAGGACGAGGATGCAGGGGACGGGAGAGTTGGGATGGGGAGTGAGAGTGCAGCGAGGGTGTGGGAGGATGGGGAAATGGGGGGGGGGGGGCTTTCAGGTGGGAGAGAAGGGGTGAATGGTGGGGGGGGGATGAGAGGGAGAGGGGGGGGGGTCTCAATTCCCAGCCGAGTCACGTCTCCAGCTTCGAGCGGTGAGGACACAAGGGGGGGGTGGGGGACAATTAGACTCCAGCTGTGTGTGTCTCTGTGTGTCTCAGTGTATGTGCCTGTGTGTGTGTGTCTTTTATCTGTATGTGTTTGTGTGTCTTTGTCTGTGTGTGACTTTTCTGTGCGTGGGGAGCGGCGGTGTAGCGGTTAGCGCTGCGCTGCGCTACGAACCTGGCGACCCGGGTTCGATTCCCGCTCACGGCCAACACCAGAGACGGTTATCTGAACCGGTCCTGGGCCTTCCCTGCGTCGACTCAGCCTCAAATGAGTACCTGGTGCGGTGTGTAAACATCTCTACTGGGGAGACAAAGGCGGCCGGGCGTGGTGTTGGCCACCCATTCCGTGTGTTCGTGCCGGCCTTCATATGTGCTCGCTAACAGCACTTGCCCCTACAGTCTTTTACAGGCTATACGGGGGATATTTGTCCTCGTCTTTTTGTGTGTGTTTGAAAGTGCGTGTGTCCTGAGTTTGTGTGTCTGTGTTGTCTGAGTCTGTGTGTCCATGTGTGTTCCTGTGTGGTTTGTTTTGTCCTTGTTGTGGGGAGCGGTGGTGCAGCGGTTAGCACGCCGAGTTTCGAACCTGGCCACCCGAGTTCGATTCCCGCTCATGCCCACGAACAGCGACGAAGATCTGAACCCCCTCGTGAGCCGTGCCGGCCTTCATAGGTGCTCGCTAACAGCACTTGCCCCAACAGTCTGACTGCAGTATGGCTATAAGGGGGATCTTAGTTGTACTGTATATGTGAGTGTTTTTAGAAGTCAGAGCCATGTGAGGTTGACCTTGGCATGCGTAAGGAATGTCCTCTGGCCCCTACACTATCTGACGTCTTCTTTGGCCACGTAGTTCGAAAAGCTTTGCAGGTAAAACGGGAGAGAGGCTGATCGATGCCCAGGTGGGGGTCACGTGATGGCTTCGAACTGGTCGAGCAAAGTTGCGTCCGCTGACGATCTGATAATTGCTGCTCACTCTGAACCTGGAGCGTGCCACTCAAAGTTGCGCCTCGGTTTCAGCCCCCACAAAAAAACTAAGCGCATGCGCGTGGAGCCGAGCGGACTTACCGAAGACCGGTATCAGCGGTGTCAAGATCGGCCTCTGTGGAGGAGGCTCGTGGAGGACCCTGCTAGGCAGCTTAAGGAAGTCTCCCTCCGACAACAACAACAACAACAACGGAGGGCAGAGGAGCGACGCTCACAACAACGAGCAGAGTCGCCGGGCAGTTAAAACGCAGCAACTTCCCACACTACGGGGCACAGGTGGTTCATCTCCCGGCCATCTCGATCGGTCAACCCACAGCACCCGGGTCTGTCCCGTGACCTCCTCCTGCAAGCAGCGAGCCTTCGACACTTCACGTGACGGCCTCAAAGTGAACCTAGCCTGGCACACAAGCGCCGTGACGACGTCAGCCCGCCACTTGTAGTGGATGTCTGCCGTTATTGTTGCGATGTTTGCGCTAGTGGCGAGAGACTCATTCACAACCACCACCATCATCACCATCCGCTATATAATCGCCATGATGATGATGATGATCGTTATCAATTCATCATCACCATCGTCCCGTCCCCCGCGGGCGGCGCTCCGTCTCAGCTCAATTTGCGCGAACAGCGACGGCGACGGCTCCAGACGCGGGGGTAAACAAAGGGAGGGGAGAGGCGGGGAGGGGCGGGGAGGGGAGGGCCGGGGAGGGGAGGGGAGTGGAGGGCCGGGGAGGGGCGGGGATTTCACCGCCGCGTAATTAAACCGCTGTCCCCACAGCCCCACCACCCCCACCACCCCCACCACGGCACGTGGCCGTGCTGTGCGCGCGCGGGTGTCACCTGTGACGGGTGTCCGTGTGTGTGTCCGTGTGAAGGGGGTGTGGGGAGCGGTGGTGTAGCGGTTAGCGCTACGCTGCGCTACGAAACTGGCGACCCGGGTTCGATTCCCGCTCACGGCCAACACCCAGTGACGATTATATTTGAACCAGTCCTGGGCCTCCCCTAGGTCGACTCGGCCTCAAATGAGTACCCGGTGCAATGTGTAAGCATCGCCACTGGGGAGACAAAGGCGGCCGGGCGTGGTATTGGCCACATACTCCCTCGTGTGCCGTACCGGCCTTTATAGGTGCTCGCTAACAGCACTTGCTTGCCCCTACAGTCTGTTAAGGCTACACGGGGGATCTTTGTATTTTTTTGTGGGGAGCGGTGGGGGAAGCGGTAGTCGCGCTGCGCTTAGAACCCAGACGACGCGGGTTCGATTCCCGCTCGCGGCCAACGCCGGTGACGATTACGTGAACCGGTCCTGGGCCTCCCCCTAGGTGGACTCAGCCTCAAATGAGTACCTGGTGCGGTGTGTAAAACATCGCCGCCGGGGAGACAAAAGCGGTCGGGCGTTGTGCTTTATCCACCCACCCTTTAGTATGCCGTGCCGGCCGTCAAGGTCTATTAGGGCGATACGGGGGGGGGGGGGAGGAGGCAGTCTTCGTGTGTGTGTTTCTGCCGAGTGTGTCTGTGAGGTCAGATGACATTGCGGTTGGCATTCAGGAGTGAGTGGATCTCGAGAGGATGGGCGCACGGCGCCTGCTTCACCACTGCATGGTCCAGCAGACCGACCGACAAACATCCCCAGTGTAGCCTCACAAAGATCTTTGCCGCAAGTGCTGTGAGCGTGCCACTTATGAAGGTCGGCACGGCGCACGAGTGGGGGGGGAGCGGGGTGGGGGAGGCCAGCACCATGCTCGGCCTCCTTGGTCTCTCTCTCTCTCTCGTGGCGATGTTTACACATCTCACCAGGTACTCATGCGAGGCCGAGACGTATTTGTCGCGATTATGGTGTTCTCTTCTTGAGCATTCCCCACAGCGAGACACGTGCTGCTGCGCGTTGCAGAGAGACGGTGACCGAGAGAGTGAGCGAGAGAGTGAGCGAGAGAGTGAGCGAGAGGTGGGGTTTACATAAAGCAAAGTTAAAAAATGTTTTAAAAAATTACGAAATGATGAACGAAGCAAAATGCCGACTACACCGAGCATCTTCTTGTTTCCACTGATCGTAAAAAAAAGAGACAGAGAGAGAGACAGAGAGAGAGAGAGACAGAGAGAGACAGATGACGGGGAGCTCTGCATGCTGTTATGAGCTACCCGTCGGAGGCCGTCGGACTGCGAGGGGGGCGGCGTACAGAACGAGAGAGTGAGCGAGAGAATGAGCGACATAACGAGAGAGCGAGCGAGAGAGCGAGCTAGAGGGGGGGGGGGTTACATAAAGCCCAGTTAAAAAAAAAATTACGAAATGATGAACGAAACAAAGTGCCGAATACACCGAGCATATTCTTGTTTCCACTGATCGTAAAAAAAAAGAGAGAGAGACAGAGACAGAAGAGGGGGGTTCAGGCGCTCCGGTCGAGAGGGGTGCGTGCAGATCACCCATTCCCCGTAGGCCACGCGTTGTAATTGTTTCCGAGGGCAGGGGGGAGGTGGGCTGGGGGGGGGAGTTGGGCAGGGGGGGGGGGGTTCAATTCCCCGACTGCCAAAAGGGGTTTGGTCAGCGGACATCAAAGGCGGCTGTCTCCTCGGAGCTTATCACGGAGAATTCAATTTTTCTCAATTCACTTTCGACATCAAATCCATTGACAAAAGAACAGACGCGCACAAATACAAAGATCCCCCGTATAGCCTCAACAGACTGTAGGGGCAAGTGATGTTAGCGAGCACCTATGAAGGCCGGCACGGCACACGAGGGGCTGAGTGGTCAGCACCCCGCCCGGCCGCCTTTGTCTCCCCATTGGCGATGTTTACACACCGCACCAGGTACTCATTTGAGACTGAGTCGACCTAGGGGAGGTCCAGGACCGGTTCGGATCATCGTCACTGGTGCTGGCCGTGAGGGGGAATCGAACCCGGGTCGCCAGGTTCGTAGCGCAGCGTAGCGCTAACCGCTACACTAACGCTTCCCCACAAATACACACACACTGACACACACTGACACACACACTGACGCACACACCGATATACGCACATACTTCACAGACAGACACACAAGGAGATAGCTTACACGGGGAAAGCATTCACCGTACGGAGACAAAGACCCCCCGTGTAGCCTTAACAGTGTCGGAGCAAGTGCTGTTAGCGAGCAGCACCTATGAAGGCCGGCACGGCACACGAGGGGTTGGGTGGCCAACACCACAACCGGCCGCCTTTGTTTCCCCATTGACGATGTTTACACACCACACCAGGTACTCATTTGCGGCTGAGTCGACCGAGGGGAGAGGCCCAGGTCGGGTTCAGATAATCCTCACTGGGTGTTGGCCGTGAACGGAAATCGAACTCGGGGTCGCCAGGTTCGTAGCTCAGCGCGCGAACCGCTGCACCCCTCCCCACGTGGCACGCGCGTGCGCGCACGTGGCGAGGGGGGCCGGGTCACGTGGCGAAAGGCCGGGTCACGTGGCGAGGGGGGCCGGGTCACGTGGCGAAAGGCCGGGTCACGTGGCGAGGGGGGCCGAGGTCACGTGGCGAGGGGGGCCGCGTCACGTGGCGAAAGGCCGGGTCACGTGGCGAGGGGGGCCGGGTCACGTGGCGAGGGGGGCCGGGTCACGTGGCGAGGGGGGCCGGTCCGTGGCGGAAAGGCCCGAGGTCCACGTGGCGAGGGGGGCCGGGTCACGCGGCGAGGGGGGCCGCGTCACGTGGCGAGGGGCCGCGTGGACGAGCGCGGCGCTTCGCCCGACGTGAACGCGACTCGACGGCGCCGCTAATTACCCCGTGTCGGCAATTAGCGACGGCGGCAAGAGAAGTGGCCCCTTGGCCCCGCGACACGCCGGAGTGCTCTCACGCTCTCCCACTCGCTTTCTCTCTCACTCTCCCTCACGCTCTCACGCTCTCCCTCGCTCTCACCCTCGCTCGCTCTCTCACTCCCTCACTCTCTTCCTCACTCACTCTCTCTGACTCTCTCACGCTCTCACGCTCTCCCTCGCTCTCCCTCTCTCTCTCTCACTCTCTCTCACTCCCTCACTCTCACGCTCCATCACTCTCACGCTCTCCCTCGCTCTCACGCGGAGCAACGCACGCGGTCAAATGCGGTGACGTCACGACTGCGCTCCTTGCCAGACGAGGTACAATTTGAGGCTCGCTGCTGGAAGGAGGTCACGGAACATGCCCACGTGACTTCGGGTCACTGAGATGGCCGGCAGTGCCACCACCTGTGCTCCCCAACCCGTTGCGCTTTATCCGCCCGGCGCTCATCTGCCCTTCGCTGTTGTTGAAGGGCGACTGCCTCCAACTGCCCAGTAGCAGCAGCGTCCTTCACGAGCCTCCTCCTCCTCCGCAGAGGTCGATCTTGACCCACTGGTACCGGTCTTCGGAAAGTTAACTCGGCTCCACATCCTCCTGTACCACATCACTCCATCTCTTCTCGAGCCCCTGCCGTGCCCGTCTAGCCCTGTCCGGTCAAACAGAAGCTGCTTGGACATTGAGTGGCTGGGCATGCGGGCGACATGACCCAGCCAAACGCAGCCTGCTGGAGGAGATCATCGATAGGACTGTGTTCCAGATCTCTCGATGATGTGTGAGCTTCTCACACAATCCAGCCTGCTTGAACTCAGAATGAATCGTAGTCGGCCGAGCCGAAATGTTTCAAACCGTCCCAGATCTTCCTTCGGAGTGGTCCACGCAAAGAGAAAGGTGGGGGGGGGGGCATGAATGTGGCCGAGAAAACCCAAAGCTCCGTGCGGAGCGACATGCCAGGTAGCCTCCACACAGCGTTACGCAGCCGATAAAAAGATGATGCCGCTCGACTGATTCGGAGTGAGACTTATGCTATCAAACAGGAGCTGGTGTACGATCTTTGCCAGACACCAAAGACTAACATCACCCATATAGCCGCAATAGACTGTTGGGGCAAGTGCTGTGGGTGGGTGGCCAGCACCACCCCCGGCCACCTTTTTCTCTCCACTGGCGATGTTTACACATCACATCAGGTACTTATTTGAAGTGGAGTTGACCTAACCGCTACAATACCGCCAACCACACACCACACACACCACCCGCACACACAGCAGACTCATCCACATACACCACACACACACCACCCACCATCCACTCACCACCCACACACACCACACACACCACACACACCACCCACACACATCACCCACACACACCACCCACACACATCACCCACACACACCACCCACACACACCACTCACATACACCACACACACACCACCCACACACCACACACCACCCACATACACCATACACCCCAGACTCATCCACATACACCACACACACACCACACACACACACACCACCCACACACACCACCCACCCACACCACACACACCACTCACATACACCACACACACAACACATACACACACCACACAAACACCACCCACACACACCCCAGACTCATCCACATACACCACACACACAACACCCACACCACACACACCACACACACACACCACACAGACACACCACACTCACCACACACAAACCACACACACCACACACCACCCACACACCACACACACACCACACACACACCACCCACACACACCACCCACACACCACACAATTGCTGAAATCGTCACAGCGCCTTGGTTTGGCTCAATGAGTGCCCGTCCCCATAGCAACCCTGAGTGCGGGGGGGAGGGACACGGCCCCTCCCCTCGAATCACACCCCCTGCCACCCCCCCCCCCCCTGTGCCCCCCCCCTATCCCCCGCCTGTCCCCCGCCTGTCCGACCCAATGAAGTTCAGCCTCGGGCAGGGAGCGGTGGGAGAGCGGTGGGGGAGGGGGGTCCAGGACCTCACGACGGCTCCCTCGACCCGACCCGAACCCTGTGTCCCCCCCTCCCCATCCACTTGCACCCCCCCCCCCCCCGCTCCCGCCGCCCCCCCCCCCCCAATCCACACTGAAACCGCCCCCCTATCGACCCAAGCGCCGCCTAAATGCGTTTGATGAGACGTCTCTGCCCACTTCTCCATTAGTGCCCCAACCCCCGCGCCTCCTCGGGGTGCAGTGGGGGTTCTATGGGGGTCCTGGTGGGGGGGGGGAGATGTGTCCCCCCCCACCCCCCACTCTCCACCACCCCCCACCGTGTACCCACAATTCACAGGCAGCTCATCACCGACAACGTTGGTGAAGCCGCCACCGCCGCCTCTCGCCATCGCTTCCTTCCCGCTGACAAACAGTGCAACAGTTGCTCTCACGAGCCTCGCCTCACTTATCGGGATTTACACTGCGCGGGGGGTAGGAGAGGGGGGGGGGGTACAAATACAAAGATCCCCCGTGTAGCCTGTAATAGACTGCTGGGGCAAGTGCTGTTCGCGAGCACCTATGAAGGCCGACACGGCACACGTGCGGGTGGGTGGACAGCGTCACCATCCGTCCGCCTTTGTCTCCCTCGTAGCGATGTTCATACATTGTACCAGGTACTCATTTTAGGCAGAGTCGACCTAAGGGAGGCCCGGGACCGGTTCAGATAAGGGAGATAGGCCAGATATTAGTCACCGATGTTGGCCGTGAGCGGGAATCGAACGCGGGTGGTGGTCGGGTTCTCAGCGCAGTGCGCTAACCACTGAGCCACCGCTCCCCATGGGTCGGGGTACACCCCTCCCCCCCATCCACACACAACCCTGCCCCCCCCCCTAACCACCCCCCCCCCCTCAAACACCACAATTAACACCCCCACTACTCCAACACCCGCCCCAAACAAGCACCGCAATTAACACCCTCCCTCCCGCAGCCTCTATAAACAATCAAATCGACCATCCCCCGCCTTCTCCATCCCCCCATCCCCATCCAGTCCGCACCGCCACTCATCCAACTCTTCCCTAAACACGGAGAGTCATTGCACCCCCCCCCCCCCCATAGCTCCCCGTGCCCCCCACTCCTCCTCCTCCCTGTCTCCGCCCTTCCTCTCCCCCCCCCCGTTGCTCCCCGTGCCCCCCACTCCTCCTCCTCCCTGCCCCCGCCCTTCCTCTCCCCCCCCCCCCCCCCCCGTTACACACGCGGCGCCTTGCTCACAAATTGGCCCCGGATGATGAACGCGGATCTATTGGCTCGAGGACTTGAGGGGTGGTGGGGGCGGGGTAGAACGGTGGGGGGTGGGAGGGGGGGCATGGATAGAGGGGTTCGACGGGAGGTGCTGGGGGTGCTGGAGACAGACTGGGGGGTGGGGGTGGGAGGGGGGGCATGGGTAGAGGGGTTCGACAGGAGGTGCTGGGGGTCCTGGAGACAGACTGGGGGGTGGGGGGTGGGAGGGGGGGCATGGATAGAGGGGTTCGACGGGAGGTGCTGGGGGTCCCGGAGACAGACAGGGGGAGGGGGGGGAGACCCCCTTGATCCCCTTCTCCCAAACGAGCCCCGCTGGAGGCCGCTACAAATCATCGGCGAGGCGCTCGTCAGCAGAACGGCGCGGTAACTGATAGAGGCGTTCATGGCCTCCTGTGGGTTGGGGCGGTGGGTGGTGGTGGTGGGGGGGAGAGTTGAGGGTGAGGGAGTGGACATTTGGACGCGATCTTGACGCTTTACAGCGATCGACGTAATGACCAACAACGATAAAAGCAGAACCGCAAACGCCCACACACAAGCGCACGACTGCAGCCTTAGCCAGACTGTTGGGGCGAGCGCTGTGAGCGAGCACGGAATACGAGAGGGGTGGGTTAACCAGCGCCAAGCCCGGCCGCCTTTGTCTCCCTTGCGGTGATGTTGACACACCGCATCACGTTCTTCTTCTTCTATTCGTACGGCTGATGTAGACGCGGAGCAAGAAAATAAATCACGGCGTTTCGGGCGCAACGCAAGCAGTCCATCATCCACAAGCGCCCGAAACGTCGTGATTTATTTTCTTTTCCACCTACGTGACTTTACCGAAAGAACCAACGAGTATGGATTCCTGCAGTCACGAAAGCTTCAAATCAACAATATTTTTTTTTCTTTCACATTTAGGTGATCAAGCCCAGATAACCGCGCCAGGAGGAGCGGAGTGTGAGCATCGCCGTGATGTCTCTTCCGCATTCGTGGATCGGGAATTGCGTCACTTTACGGAAAGAACCAAAGAGTATGGATTCCTGCAGTCACGAAAACTTAAAATCAACAATAATTTTTTTTCTTTCACATTTAGGTGAAGCTCAGATAACCGAGGAGCGGAGTTTGATCATCGCCGTGATGTCTCCTCCGCATTCGTGGATCGGGAATTGCGTCGTCACGCGTTGTGCGCTCTGCTCTGGATGAGGCACAGTCGCGCGCCACGACTGGAGGAGTTCCCCCCCCCCCCCCCCCCATTTGTGAATCAGGTAATCCGCGCGTCTGCCATGGCTTGTGCGGGTGCGGTTTCGGGTGGACCATGAGCTTCGTGGAGGGTTCAAACCGGGGGGTTTATACGAGGCGAAGGTGAACCGACGGGAGACCCCAGGACCGGTTCAGATAGAGGAGGGCCACCACCCCCCACCACCCCCATCACCCCCACCCACATCACCCCCACCCCATCACCCACATCACCCACATCACCCCCACCCACATCACCCACATCACCCCCACCCACATCACCCCCACCCACATCACCCACATCACCCCCACCCACATAGATCCCCTGTATAGCCTTAACATAATGTAGGGTCAAGTGCTGTTAGCGAGCGCTTATGAAGGTCGGCGCGGCACACGAGGGGGTGGGTGGCCAGCACCACGTCCGACCCCCTTTGTCTCCCCAGTGGCGATGTTTACACACCGCACCAGGTACTCATTTGAGGCCGAGTCGACCTAGGGGAGGCCCAAGACCGGTTTAGATCATCGTCACTGGTGTTGGCCGTGAGCGGAAATCGAACCCAGGTCGCCGGGTTCATAGCGCAGTGCACTAACCGCTACACTACCGCTCCCCACCCACATCGCCACCCCCACCCACATCACCACGCTGTGTTCTCGGGCTGTGATGTCGCGTCTCCACGAGTTCACGCTTCCCCAGTTCCCCCACCCTCTTCTCGCCTGGCAGCTCACCGGCACTGTCGGTTCAAGCACGCCCGACCCCTGCTGATGATGACACTGAACGCTGAAACCGGTCCAGAGTTTGCGCTCGTGTTGAGTGAATGTGGCTGAATGTGTGTGCACACCCCAAAAATAGCCGTGCGGCTGATGGGATGTGTCGGGGGACCCCTATGGATGGGGAGGGGAGGGGGGCGAATTTACAGCGTACTGATGTGGCTTCTGCCTTTAGACAACTTGACACACCCCCCCCACGCCCCACTCGCGAAAGGATCCGATTCACCCATGGTAGCTCCCCCTAACCCCCCACCCCACCGAGCAATTGAGACCGCGTTAAGAATAGATTTGCATAATTAATGAGGCTTTAACGAGCCTCCATCTGTCACGAGCCACGCCACCCGCTCTCGCCCGAGTGCGTGGCGACTGTGAACCTGGCAGAGACACGGGGAGGCACGGGGAGGCACGAAGAGTCACGGGGAGACACGGGGAGTCACTCCCATCGACTCCACGGATCAAGGGGGCGAGCTGGCGCGAGGGGGGCATGAGAGACAAGGGGAGACTCCATTGACACTGCATCATCGCATTGAGAGGCGAGTTACATTCGTTCAGCGGTTGGATTGGACAACACAGGAGTGGGGTGATGTGGCGCAGTGGTTAGCGCACTGCTTTTTAATCCCCTCGGAGCAGAGGTCGCAACCGGGTACCCGTACCCTACCCGATACCCGGCTACCCGTACCCCGCCGGGTACGAGTTACGGGTAGCCGTTTGCGACCCTGGTGCGGCTGGGTACGGGTAGGCCGTGAGTCACTGGTGAGTAACCGTTTGTCACTCATTTCGGGTAGGGTACGGGTAGGGAACGCGTACCCGTACCCGGCCGGGTACGGAATCAAAACCCGTTTGCGACCTCTGCCTCGGAGTTCCAGCCGGGGTCACGGCTAACATCAGTGGCGGAGAGTCCTGCCCATTCCCCCCCTTCACCAACCCGCACGATTCACGCGTGGCACCAGTGAAACGGTCCTCACGACACACACGGTGGAGTTACAAAGGGGCTGGCAATGACCATGGGTGTTGTCACCATTAGCAGTCGCAGTATTGTTGTTGTCGGAATGCCACCGAGGATCTCGAAGCGCGTCGCCGCACGCAGAGCAAATCAAGGCAGCAAGCGCCGTACGGGGCGGGGGGGGGGGGAGCTGTGTAACCAAAGATGAACGAGGGTGGTGATGTCAACTCGTAACGCCGCCGCCTCCGCCGCCACCACCACCACACAGGATCCGCTCTCTCCCCGCCGTCTCGTAGAGAGCGGGGAGAGAGCGAAAGGACGACTCAAGGGGCGCGAGGAGGAGGAGGAACCCACAGACAAGAGGGAAGGCAGCAGCAGCAGCCACGCGGCGAGAAGCCGGCTTCAAATACCCCCCCTCCTCCCCGCCAAAGATCTACGGTGTTGTATACAGGAAGATGTTTTCAGGCAATGAATGTCT
The DNA here is from genome assembly GCF_015708825.2 of Lethenteron reissneri. Classification (NCBI taxonomy): domain Eukaryota; kingdom Metazoa; phylum Chordata; class Hyperoartia; order Petromyzontiformes; family Petromyzontidae; genus Lethenteron; species Lethenteron reissneri. Next base: position 7,559,700 of record NC_083781.1, read on the forward strand.
TTATAGGCGTGGGAGGGAAAATCGGAGCACCTGGAAAGAAAACCCACGCGCGCACGAGGGGGGGGGGGGGGGGAACACGATCACATGCAGAGAGAACACGTGGACGGGTCAACATTGTTGCTGCACCGCCTTCTCCTGGCAAGCACAGGCAGGGCACGGCTCCCCTCGACGTCACGCCAACGGGATGAGAATTTCGCATCATCTGTGTGTGACCCACCAACCTCCACAGTCACCACTTCTACCACCACCACCATCCGTGAACAATCCATAAACATGGGTATTTTCGTTATTTTCTATCATGTGTATCAACAGGTGCTTGTGCATAGACATGTCCACGTACACTTGCACCCCATACTCTTTTAGCACCCCCTCCCCTCGTCCAATACGTTTGCATGTGTAACAACAGTGACTTGCGCACAAACACGTCCACGTCGTCGACGCCTACGAGCACTTCGTGCCTTTTTTAGCCCCCCCCCCCCCCCCGATACGTTCCATTCATTGGCTACCACATTCTGATAAGCCCCCCCCCCCTCTAACTTGTATTTAAGAGCTTGCATCTTGAATCCCTGCCTCACTTGATGCAGCAAATCTGGGTGTGACGGTCCCACCTGATGACGGAGACTTGTGTTGCCTCCGAAACGTCGTGATTTTTATTTTTATTAATTTTAATTTCATTTTTTACCTACATGGTGACTTTACCGAAAGAACTAAGAGTAAGAATCCTGCCCATGCTTGACCTCTGCGACACACGTCCTCGAGCATCAGCCAACTCGGACCATTGCCCGAAACGTCGCGAATTGTAATTTTTATTATCAGAGTCGGGTACGGTGCAGGCAGACGAAGGCGAGTGTGTTCTCACGCCGTGGTGGAGATTCCACGTCGTTGGCAAGAGTATGGCCCCATCGTGTGCCAGCGTCAGGGCTCAATGTTGCCAAGTTCGAAAATGCACACGTCACGGTACTTAAGTGGGATCGTACAGCAGCAGCAGCAGCAGTCATCGCCCACTACCGGCAGACTGATGCCCCAGGTCACTCGTACAAATTAAAAACTATCCTGGTCTCTTTGAGTTCTCACCTGGTTACACAATCAACTTGGAACGGTCACAAGTCAGCTATTAAAATAAATGACTCGAGGCGAGAAATGCCTTGGGTCAGTTATTCTGCTCGTTTCCCAGGAGAGCCTCCACGAGCCTCAAGGCTTTCTTTGGAGAATCATTCTGAGTTTGCGCAGTCAGAGGCAACGATTGCTGCGGTTTTCCTATCGAGTGATTTGCGGAATCATTTGACTAATTTGGGCAAATTGTGACAATGGCTGTGGCACAGAAAGGCCTTCCTCTTCTTCTTCGACCATCAAAGAATCTTTTAACCGACGGCACATTTTTTTATGGTAAATACAACGCAGTATTAACCAGGGTGGCCTGCCACTGACACCACAAACCTCTGCAACAAAGCGGGGAACGCGATAGCGCTGAACTGTGCCATTTTATCCAAGGCCCCGGTCATAAAACATCACGGAGGTTAAAATGCGATAGTACATCACATTGGGATTGGTGACCAATTCCTTTTTACCGAGAATACCTTTAATCTCCACTGCCGATTGTGTCGTGTATTAAAGCTTCGTGTCTCCACATAGGACCCATATCTAACAAGAGGGACCTCACCTACACACATCTGGCAGTGGTTCAAGCGAACCCGACTCAGCTGTCGAAATGCTAAAATCTGTCCAGAGTTTTGCTTTCGTTAACACCGATGCTGCTGAAATGCTATACCCCAGAAAGCCACGTGTGGCTGGGATGTGTATCAAAAAACGCTTACATTTTTTTACGTGGAGAAACGGTTATGGTAAAAGGGTAAGTGAATTGTATGTGAATTCATCGCTCATTTGTAAACGCAGGTCTCGTTCGTGGGATGAAAGCGTCATGCCCGGAGAAATCCCACCACGCCCGACACGCACAACTAGCGGGCACGACACTTGTGATCTTTAAAAAGATTTTTTTTTATTATAAATGTCTTATATCTATGGCTAAAACCTACGACTGACATTAATAAATACAGAAAGCAAGCAGACTCCACGGGAAGAAAACTATAAAATAAAAGTTGGGGAGTGAAAAAAAAATATGAACGTTTCTCTCTACAGAGCACCACACCGGGTGGAAATCCAACTGGGTGGCCGGCTTCCTCACCAGGGGGCCATGGTGGGATAGTGGGGGCCTCACCCCCGACTGTCACCCTGCCGTTCGGCTGTGGTGACCCACACCTGCCCAGCGAGTGACGCTAGAAGCCAGGGTTGATTGAAAAAGATCCCAGTGCTTCCCCACTTCACCAGCGCCAGATGGGTCAGCGGTGGGAGTTGAGGAACACCGCCGCTACGGGAGACGCAACGGAACTCGCGCGTTCTCAACACCGAGCGGTGCGCGGAAAGTGTGCGACCTCTGCACCCCCGACCACCGCTGGGGGTGGGTGGGGGGGGCCCGGCCGTGTCACTGCGCACCAAACATCTTAGTGGCATTTTACCTACACCTGCTGTTTAAAGCAGAACATTTACAGCCCTGGTTGGCAAGCGAATGCTGGAGGGGGGCCTCCCCGCACCATGCAGGGCTGCGAGTTAATGGCCATACTTCACCGCGCTGGTCAATGCGGGTAAAGTAGCACGAGGGGAACACCGCCAAGGGCGGTTTGCGCAACAGACCCTAACAAGCCTAGCTGACTCTCCAAACATTTATCATCCAGGTAGAAGCACAGCGCTGCGATTGCTTGCTAACGCCACTGCTGTTGGCAGAAAAGTCTCCGCTACACGGGAGGCCGAGAGCCACTCTGGAGGGTATTTTGGTCTCGCTTTGCACGGTGGCCAGACGTGTCCCGGATGAGATGAGCAGCAATTGACCCTGCCACACACTGCCTTGCCAACCAACGAACTGCAGGGTGTGCCCACTCCTAACCATTACACCGCAGCAGCACTCTGAACGTGAAGGGCTTACGTGGATATCGCAGATTCAAAACGCGCACGCGCGTGGCTGTGGCCCTGCTGGTTGTGGCCGGGCTCAAGGCCTGCCAGGGGACAGGGCACAGGCGAGCCTTGTCCACAGTCAAGCGACCTGGGCGATGGGACTGGCACAGCCAACATCGCGGCGACTTCCACAGGAACCTAAGTACTTGCTTCCCGCTGACCCCCCCCCCCCCTACTCCGTAGCGTGGACGGAGCAACATTAATCACCTCGTCGCCGCCGGCTTCTCCCCGACCCCCCCTCCCCTATCCCCCCCCCTCCCCCCCACAATCTCTCAACTACAACATCTTTCAATGAATCCCAACAACATTGAGCACCGACAACTCTTCTAGCAAACACACTGGCCACCGACTAACACGCTCGAGAGACCTTGCACGGTTACACGCGATGGGGAGAGAGGGGGGGGAGAGGGGGTTAAACACAACTCACAACAAATTCATTTTTGGAAGAATTAAGAGAATCGACAGAGTTCATTAAAGGTCGTCGCCATCCTGAAGAGCCGGGCCCGCCTTCAGGCAACGGTCTCTCTGGCTTGCGCCCGCCCGCTCGCCCCCGCCCACGTTGATCTCTCCGCGCCCATGTTTGGCGGTGGTTGCTCGTGGGGCGCGTCAACGGTGCGCCGATCAGTCGCGCCGTGAAGCCACCGGTGGGCGCACGGAGGGTGGATGGGGGGGGGGGTGGTCGCAGATTCATGTGGTGGCCACTTGCAAAGCAGATTGGAAAAAAGGTACTCTGCAGAATGTTTAGCTTACAAAAGCCTTTTTCCAGCATGAACAGGACAATCAAGGCTGCATCCAAAACCCATTCAATCTCAAAAATGCAATATGCCCATTAGTACACAAACAGCCAAGAGAAAATGAAATTCACAAGAGAAACGGATAAAAGAAAAAAAACCAAGAGCCATTTGAGCAAAGCACCCCCCCCCCCCCCCATGGAGCTGGCACAGGAGCAGCAGACTCCCGGTCGCCAAGCCCCCCACCTTCCCAGCACCATTAAGGGCCAGCCCCCCACCCCTCCTCCTCCCAATCCAAGCGCCACTCGCTCCAACGCGTGGTCTTAAGAGCTCAGCCAAGCCCAGTCCGTTTAACACAGTTCTGCTAAATCCCAGTCTATCGGTGCAGCCGAGACCGGATTAACACAGCTTAAACCAAGTCCTGTCTAATAAAGATCAGCCAAAGCCAAACACAGCTCAATTAAAATCGTTTAAACACAGCTCTCAATAAGACAGGTTTAACGCGGCTCAGCTAAGACGGGTGCAACATTGCTTAGCCGAGCCGGGTCTAACCCGGCTCAGCTAAGAACAGTCTTTAACACAGCTCGGCAGTCTGACGGGGTTCAGCTAAGACGAGGCATCAGACTCAACGGCCGCAACACACTCCGCCCGTCCACAGCAGCAGCAGCGGCGGCGGCGGAGCGCAAGGCCACAGCTCGGCACCCTGCATGAGCGCCGGTTGACACCGTCTCTCGCGCGCGCGAGCCGTCTACGAAACGCGCGCGTCCCAACAACTCCCCGCACACCTCGACGCGGAGGGCTGGGGGGTGTTGCCGGCAAATCGCGCGCGGTAGTCGGAGACCGAGCACGACCCCCCCCCCATCACTCCGCCCCACACCGCACCCCCTCCTCCACACGCCACGGTGCAGACTGTGCCGGGCGGTGTCGGCAGGGGGACGTTTTGTTCAGTTGACAGCGCCGTGTTTTAAATTCCATCTCACTCTCTACGGGCACCGGGTGAGCAGAGTTCACGCGTGGGAGGGGGAGGGCACGCAGGGGAGGGGGGTGCCAAGAGCCGCGGGGGGGGGAAGCCGGGTTCCGCCGCGAGCGTGGGGTCGTGGGGGAGCGCTCTTCGCGCACGTGGGCGGCGCAGAGGGTAGCAGCCGCGGCACCGCGGGTGGCGCGCGGTCCAAAGGGCTGCTCGTCCCGGGCGCGATGGGGGGAGGAGAGTCTTGTGGGGGGCTGGCACGGAGGGGGAGGGGGCACGGGGGGAGCGGGGGCCGTCACTTCTTGAGCACGCGGGAGGAGTTGGAGCGCGACATGGCGTCTCCATCTTCTGCCCGGCCCGACGCGCTGCTCCGGCGCAGGGCTGCCGAGTTCAGTCCGCTGCTGGACGAGATGGCGGCAGGCAGCTGTAGAAGTGCGCGCACACACACACAGGCGTGCACGCACATTAACACACACTCAATCGCACAGCCCCCCCGATGGGGGGGGGGGGGGGGGCACAGGACCTGTACGAGAACACGGCATGCACAAGCACCAGCCAGAGGCACTCGATGGCGCACATGCTCCGCCACTCTTCGGCGGCTCCCGGCGGTGCATGAAGACCCCTTCCTCCCCCTGTGACCACCAGCCCCTCCCCCCCGCCCTCCTGGTGGGAAAGGAGGGGGGCGGGGGAGGGACCAGGGAGGGGAAAGGGGGAGGGCGGCCATAGTGCCCACAAGCAGCGAAGCACGGTGGGTCCAAAGGGCTCGCGACCAAGCTGCAAGCGGTGGGGGGCGGAGTGGGGGGAGGGCGGGGCAACCTGCCGAGCACCCAACCGCACCAGAAGGGGGAGGGGGATGTGGGGGTGCACCTCCTGGGTGGCACTGGCTAAAGCTACGCAGAGCCGGGGTTTGTCGCTGGCCTGGCCGCCGAGCGCTTCTGGCCCCGGGGCCTACGCTCAGCGGCGGCGTTTAAGAGAAAAGCCGCGCAATGGCGACGATTCGTCGATCGGGAGAGATTCGTGGGCCACGTTTAGTGCCGAGGAATTGCGTGCGTGTGTGAGAAACGATTATTAATGAGCCACGCAGAACACGATGTCACGCGGGGTGGGGGTGGCGAGCAGAGAGGAAAACCTCGAGAGAGTGAACCGGGAAAAACAAGACTGGTGAGACAAACTTAAAAACAAAATAAACCATTACCGAATTCAATTGTGGCCCCCATACCGTGACAGTTTGTAGACTTGCATAGTGGGGGGCTGGGGAAGAGAGTTTGTGATGGGGGGGGGGGGTCGTTACACGCTGACGGGATGGCGGCGGGCGTGATGGATACCACTGCCGAGAGAACGCCGCCGCTGCCGTCCATCAGCGTGAGCTCGGGGCCCTGGGGGGGCGTGTGGCGGTAATGGGCAAGGTAATGGTCAACGCGCAGCCAAGCGGAGGCCGAGTTGGGCCCGGCGTCACGGTTGAGAACACGCGCCGGTCCGCTGCAGCGCCGCCTCCTCCTCACCGCGGCACCGACGCCGTCACTGCTGTGACGTTTGGGGCGGCGGGTGGCTCGGCAGTACGGCGAGCGGCTCATAATCGGAAAGGTTGCGAGTTCAAACCCTGGTTGTGGGGTTTGACTCGGCCCATCGTCCCCATGGGGTCAATGGATAACAACTTTGTGGGCAAGTCAACAACGGTAGCTGTGGATAGACTCGCCCCCACCAAAGCAATGTGGTATTTCCGCCACAAGCTCAGGGCCGTAAAGAGGAGTCGGGCACCACCTCAATGACCCATTGGAGCAGGAAATTGCTTTGACTTTAGGGGGCTTCGGGCATGTGTTAAGAAGAGACAAAGACGAGGAAATGAGAAAGAATATGTAGATTTGAGACCCACAGACCCGCACACGTGCACAGATTAGAATGACAGTGGAGATTCCAGGGGTGCTGCGCAGATGAAGTATAGGCAGAGACCAATGCCGAGATGGAAGAATGCGATAGAATAAGATATGAGCAGACACGTAATGGGCCTGTACCATGATAGGGCCTCTTGGTTTAGGAGGGACGGGTTTGGCTGAGACAGCACAGTTCCGTCATTACAGCAGAGCGCTGCGCGGACGTGACGGATGTATGGGTTCACCTCCTCCACGGCTCCACCTTGACGTGTCAGGGCCAGGCGCCAATTTATTCTGGCCCTGGTGCCGCGAGTGGAATCCAGAGTGGCTCCTCTGTTTCCGTGGACCAAATGCAATGGGGGCTACATCCGAATCGGAAAGTTCAACCGTGACACAGATTCCCCACGTAGCCCCCACAAGCTGGTGTGGGACGTTCTGTTTGCGAGCACCTACGAAGGCCGGTACGGTGAACGAGGGCGTAGCGTGGCTAGAACCACGCCCGGCCGCATTTGTCTCCCCAGTGCCGATGCTTACATTGTGAACCAGGCACTCATTTAAGACCGAGTCAACCTAGAGGAGGCCCAGGACCGGTTCAGATATTCGTCACATTTTTTGGCCTTGAGCGGGATACAAAGTCTGGGTTCATAACAAAGTGTGCCCCAACCACGACACCTACCACTGCTCGCTACCCACGTGCATGCGCGGTCCGATGCGCGTACCATGGGGGATCAGAGACTCGTGTAATCGATGAATTGCCACGTGCCAAGGGAGTCGCGACGTTTACGCGCACCGTCCACATCGGGGACTTTTGTGCGTAACCAGTAACCGCGTTAAAACGGTAAAAAGAGGTTACGACCAGTCGACCGCAGGCGTACAAAAACGTTCAGCGACGAACCCAACAATTTTCCCTTTTCAAGCGAACCTGTCGCTGGGCAGGCCGCACGTGGTGGGTGCGCCCACCTCTTCCAAGACATCCGGTCAGCGTGGAAGAGGACAGCAAAAACCCTACACGGCTCCCTCTCATGGAAGTCCTTCTGCCATCAGTGGTGCGAGCAAGCGAGCAACCGCAGGGTTGCACCCGCACCTCGTGTGACTGAAAAAGCGAGGGCCAATGCGCCAAGCGGTGACTCATGCCGCCCTGCCAATCGGCGGCAACCGTTGCCATCAACCCACTGGAACCGGTTTGTCAGAACTGTGAACGTATTCTGAAGATGGTTATCGGTTTTGATTATTTTAACATCCGTATAATGTACCCAGCAAGCCACGCCGCCTGACAGCCTGCGACATGCTCAGCCTGCACTGCCACCTGGTGCTCGCATGCAGTCCTGCATGCCGGGCCCCAGCCTCGCACTGCACTGCCGCTCGCTCATGCACGCACCGCACGCCGCACGCCGCACGCCGCACACCGCCAGATTATGAAGCCAAAAAATAAATCTGCCTCCTGGGGCGAAGATATATAAAAAAAATAATTTGAAAAATAAATTTGCTGTATGGATATAGCCGCGGCCGCTCCTGACGTTGGTCAATAGAGAAAATGAAAAACGCAGCACGCGTCTAAGCACCATGAAATGCGAGGGTTTATGCGCGTTATCAAAACTGCGAGCGCGCGTGTCCAGAAATCCAAGGTGGAGCCGGGTCGCAGCCCCCCCCTCGTCCCACCCAGAGCCAACCGGGGTCTGTACCTCCCCACACCCCCACCCCTCACAATCCTCCACCTCCTCCTGCACACACCCCCGTCAGATGCCTCCGGAGGGGGTACGGGAGTGGGGCGGGGAGGTAGCTGGCGGAGCCAGCGTGAGTGGCCGAGACAACAATCGCTCTCGGCTGCTCCCCATTTTGGCACCACGCCCCACCGCCCCCCCCCCCCCCCCCGACAATTCTTATTTATCGTAAATTACAATGTCTGCAATTATGTTAATGATTATTCTGTGTTGTCTATTATAGTTTTGCGTTGAAATAGGACACATGAGAGGATCGCTGGCGATAAACATCTGGCAGTTCGCCATCGGAGTTTCAAAAGCAAGCCCGACTCAGACACTGAATGTTGATATGAATGTTGCTACCAGTCCAGAGATGCACTTATAGAATGCTGATATAGAATGCTGATGTGATGCGTAACAAAGAATTAACATTTTTGAGTGGAGGGACGGATGTGAAGGAGGAGGCCTCATGTTGTCTGCTTATTTATTTTATTTCAGATAAAATGTTGGGTGAAAGGGACCAGACGGAGAGAGCGAGCGGCAGCAGCTGGGGGGGGGGGGGAGTGGTGGGGGAAGGGAGGCAGGGAGCGTTTGCTTGGAAGAGCAGCAGCTGAATGCAGAGCAAACGTTACAACCACTACAACCTCAACCACAACAAAGCCCGTGGGGGAGTGGGGGGAAGTGAGTAGCTGGCCCACTCCAATCGCTGCCCACCTTGGTGGCCGATTGCCTAACGAGAGCTCCTCGTGGTCACCGGGTCGTTCTTACCGACGTGGGAGGTGACGTGTTTCTGGAAAGCGATAGCGCGTTTCAGGAGCAGCGACGCCTCGCCCCAACACCCGGTGACCGAGATCAAACGCGCTCCGTCCACGAACGTTTTTGTCACCTATTTCATAAATCCGGCCGGGTGGCTCGCCGGGAGAACGACAGTGGCTCGGCAATCGGAAGGTCACTGGTTCAAATCCTGGTTGGGGCTCGACTCGGCCCATCCTTCCGGGGTCAATAAAATTAATACCACTTTGTGGGGAGATCAACAGCGGTCATCCTAGGGAGAGAGACTCGCCCCTGCCAAAGGTCAAGTGAATTTCCACCACTGGCTCAAAGAAGATGACCACTGCCTCAACACTCATTTGAGCGGGCCACCACTTTTAACCCTCAGACTTTATCCATTTCGTTAACAAAACTGCCACCACTTGAGGGGAAGGGCCCGGCCGGTGTTATTTGGGGCGAGGGGCGTTGTTCTGGAGAGGGGTTTGTTCGGCGAGGGCGGAGGCCGCTGGCCGGGGTGAGTTACCGTCATGAACGCGCCAACGCGTGTCCGTTTGGCATAGTGGCGCAGTCGCTCAGTGGCAGGCGGCAGTGAGCTACAGTACTATCCCGACGAGAGGCCAGCGCAGTGACAGGGAGAGACAGCACCGTCAATTCCCTTACGCGCACGCACGCACAACGCACACATGAGCACGCACGCGCACCACGGCGTTTCTTCACTCGCTCACCACCATCAATCTCCCCGCACGCCACGATACCCATCGACAATCTCCATCTCCGCCGGTGCAGAATCACAAGTCTCCATTTTCAGCAACGCACTCCTTCATAGAGGACGGTGGAGCGAGAAGCGAGGAGGAGGGGGGAGCGAGGAGGGGTAGGGGCGAGGAGCAGGGACGAGGAGGAGGGGTAGGAGTGAGGAGGAGATGTGGCCACCAGAGCCAGACAGTTTCTCTCTCTCCACATTCACAGGGGTGGGGGGGGGTGTCGAGGTGGAACTATGTAAGAGGAGTAGGGTTAAGAGGACCATGGATACAGCTCAGGGTCATGTGGATTTGTGTATGGGGGGAGGCCTTGCCTTGGAGGCGACGCGGGGGAGGGGCTCCTGCCCGCCCGTCAGGTCGGAGGAGGAGCGGTTGACGGGCGCGGCGCGGTGCAGACGCATGCTCACCTTGCGGTCCTGCTCGGGGCGCACGGATGGACGGGTACCCACCACCCCTACACACACACGCGCGCGCGCACACGCGCATTAGGACACATGTACACACATACACACGTGCACAGGTGAGCGCATACAAGCACCTGTGGAGGACGCAGTGAGAGACAAGAATTATTGAAAGCTGTGCTCTGGAAATGTAAACGTTAGAGAGTAGTGTCATACGAGTGTTAGCGAGTGCTGTTCAAGTCAGAGAAGAGCGATAGCTAGCAGGAGTATTTGTGAATAGAGTGTGTGAGTGTGTGGCAGACATGGGAGTGTTTGAGGAGTCTGTAGGAGTGTTGGCGAGCAAGTAGTGTGTGTGAGAGTGGGAGAAAATGCCGGGCGGCTGGTGTGTGGGAGACATGGGAGTGTTTGAGGAGTCTGTAGGAGTGTGGGCGAGTGAGCCGAGTGTGCGAGGCTTGCCGGGAGGCTGGTGTGTGGGAGAGAGGGGAGCTGGCATGGCGGCGTGATCCTGCCGGATTCTGCCAGCGGCCGAGCCGGGCAACGCGCGTGTCGGCACGTGGGCGTGCGTGCCATTGAGTCGCTCCTCCCGCTCACGCCGCTCTCGCCCGGCCTCCTCCTGCCCGGCACGACTGCCTCCCTGAAGCACAATGACAAAGATCATCCGGAAAGCATTAACACATATTGTCAGGGCAAGTGCTGTTGATGAGCGCCTTTGACGGCCGACAGGTCAAGGGGGTGGGTGGCCAACACCATGCCCGGTGCTGTTGCTTACACACCACACAGGGTCCTCATTTAAGGCCGAGATGACCTAGGGAAGAAACCAAGGACCAATTAAAATATTTGCCAGTTATTGACCTTGAGCAGGAATCTAACTCGGGTAGTTCGTAGTGCAGGGCACAAACCACTCCACGACGCCTGTATATTTGGAGTTTGCATGCTCTCCCTGTGGTCGAGTGGCTTTTTCTCCAGGTCCTCCAGTTTTTCCCTCCACATTTACAATCAACGTGCGTTTAAGAGTGATACACCACTTTGTTAAGCTATCATTTGTGCCAGGTTGCTTCTGAGAAAGGGCTATATAGCTCAGTGGGCCTTACCTGGTCAAATAACAAATAGTTTAGTGTACAAACACAGACAATCCATAAATAAGTGGAAATGAACGTAACTAAACGTACAACAAAAATTATCCGTGTACCTTAAACATAAAAACTCCAAACTTACTCACAATTGATCATCAAGCTCTGCAGAACAAGGGGAGGGAGAATATACAGCATACTAACGCCGAAAGTCACCTTAGTCCACGGAGACGCGTCATAGAGAGAGAGGTGGCGCAGTAGTTAGCGCATTGCGATATAACCTGGCCTGGGGGTGTGGGCACTCAGGGGTGCGGCGTCCTTACAAACTTGAGCGTGTTCCAGTCGAACACGTAGTCGTAGGAGAAGCCCTGCCGGTGGAACAGGTTGCGGAAGAGCTGTCGCAGGTACGAGTAGTCAGGCTTGTCGTCGAATCGCAGTGAGCGGCAGAAGTTGAGGTACGTCGCAAACTCGGCTACGAGCGGTGGGGGTGACAGAGCAGCACAGGGTCACAGGGTGCCCACAAGGGACAGCGGTGGGCGATGATTGCCATGCGGGGGGAGCGCGTCAATCGCGGCCGCCGTGGGCAAGATGCGCGCGCGAGGCGGGGCGTGCGGGGCGTGCGGGCCGCTCACAGGGGTAAGTCTTGCAGAGCATCTCGATCGGCGTCGACATCTTTTTCTCGCTGATGCGCTCGTATTTCTGGCGCTTTGTGGCCGCCTTGAGGCCCTGCCAGGGCAGCGAGCCCAGGTTGAAGTACATGAGCACGTAGCCCAGGGACTCCAGATCGTCCCGCCGGCTCTGCTCTGTGGAGCAAAAGCGCAGGCATGCGCACACAGACACTTGAGCATGGGGACAAGCAAAATGAACACAAAGGGTCTGGCACTGACAGACACAGGGGACCCAAACACATTGCCGCTGCCTTCGTGCGCAACAAGAAAACAGAACCGAACGTGGCGCCGATGGATGTGCAGTGCCGCACCGATGCCCAGGTGGGTGTTGATGGAGGCGTATCGCGCCGTGCCCGTCAGGTTTTTGTTCTCGCGGTAGGGGATGTGCTGGTGGGTGCGCGAGTCGCGGTACTTCTTCGCCAGGCCCAGGTCGATGATGTAGACGAGGTTGCCCTTTTTGCCCAGGCCCATAAGGAAGTTGTCGGGCTTGATGTCACGGTGGATGAAGTTCTTCGAGTGCAGGTACTCGATGCGGCTGATCTGCACGCGACGGGAATCGAGAGGCCAGTGCCGTCAGCGAACCATCGCGTCGTGCTCCAACAAACCTCGTCACCCATCGAGCAACGATGGCCTCGCCAAATTATTCCCAGCATTTTAAATTCACGGCGGCGAACGCCAGGCAAAGGGCAAGCTTGGGCCTGGTCAGTAAGAGTTTTCCGCCTTGCCCCACTGCCCCCATCGCTCAATGAATTCTCCTCATGCGGGGCAACTATTTGATTCGCTAATCGAGTCATGATTCCTACCGACAGTAGCCGTCACGTGAATCCGTTACACGTGAAGTGTCGGCGCGGGCCCTCACCATCTGGTCCGCGAGCAGCAGCACGGTCTTCAGGCTGAACTTGCGGGAGCAGAAGTTGAAGAGGTCCTCCATGCTGGGGCCTAGCAGCTCCATCACCATCACATTGTAGTCGCCCTCCGCACCACACCACTTGATCACGGGGATGCCGACTGCACGGGGAGGAGGGGACAAGCAAGAGTATGAGGTGGCGTTACTGGATACAGCACACAGCTTATTCAAATGCCACCGTCAGACTCCTCCTCGCACACAGACGTGATCGAGGCCTCGTCACTCCAATACATCGACCCCTCCACTCGCTCCGAATCCAACCTCAGATCAACGTCAATATGGCACTCGCCACGGTGAGCCGTGGGCATCCTCCGTGGACCCGCCCCTGCCTAGCTGGTGGGATCGATCCAAAAATAAGAAAATCGAGCTCTGATTGGAAAATGACAGCACAGGAAGTTATTTAATTTCAAACGCATCACTTCCGTGCTTCTCTTACCAAGTTGCACCATGTGCCGAAATGATGCAATAATTTTTAAGCAATACCACATTTGCTTACAAATTACTGTGAAACTGATGTAACATTATGTTAACCATTTGACTTATTTTACGTTCAATGACAAGAATGTAGCACACATTGTTAATTACATTTTCCAAGTTTAAATGCAAAAAAATACGAAATGGAATTAAAATTTAGGCCTAAAAATCTAATACGAGAAAATGGACCCCTAAATCACACAACCGTAACAGGTCGTGTACATGTCATACCTGTCAACCCCTTATCATTGCCAACCTTATTACAGACCAATTCAGACCTAAATTGGTCACCCAGTGCCCTTATAAATCTCAACATTCATCCTACAATGTCCCATCACAAGGGAAAAACACAAAGACAAACAAAAAAAATGCCCATATTAAAACAGCTGTATGCGATATGGACCTGTACAAGAATATTGGTAAACCGTATGGGTTGACGGGTATAACATGTGTACGCGCCAGAGGTCGCAAACGGGTTTTGATTCCTTACCCATACCCGGCCGCACCAGGGTCGCAAACGGGTACCCGTACCCGGCCAGGTATGGGTACCCGTACGCTACCCGTACCCGTACCCTACCCGTACCCGGCCGGGTACGGGTAGGGTACGGGTATCGGGTACCTGATTGCGCCCTCTGGGATGAAGCCATGTTGCAGGCGCGGGTGGGTTGATTCTAGGAACTTGAATTGTGAGAAGAGACAAGACGTTGGGAAATGAGTGACAAACGGTTACTCACCAGTGACTCACGGCCTACCCGTACCCGGCCGCACCAGGGTCGCAAACGGGTACCCGTACCCGGCCGGGTACGGGTAGCCGGGTATCGGGTAGGGTACGGGTATCGGGTACCCGGTTGCGACCTCTGGTACGCGCACACAGCCAGAGAGTGAGGGAGGAGTAAGCAAATGAGTGAGGCAGCCTCACCCCCGCCCTGCAGCAGCTTGTAGATCTTGCTCTCAATGTGCAATTGAGGGTGCTTGGTCTTCACGCACTCTAGCTTGATGGCCACCTCCTCACCCGTCGCGATGTTGGTGCCTACACACACACGTGCATGCACACACACACGGACATGAGAACACACTTACGAGCGTGCACACGCACACATGCGAGCACGTACAGGCATGCACAGAGGGGGTCTCGTGAGTGCAGCACAAACTACTTTTACCCAACCCGCGATTCTATTAAGACACCCCCCCAACTTATTTAAATCACGTTTGTACTATTTTTGTTCAAGTAATTTGAGAAAATGTTAGTATTTCTCACACCGCAATTTTTGCACTGGAGCAGGCGTGCGCTGTGATTGACGCTCTTTGGTAGCGTCCTGATTGTATATTTAAGCGTCTGTGATTGGATGGAATGGATTTAATGTTCCTAATTTTAAATCCAAACCCAACCACTGTTATGTAAATGGATTTATTGGACAGTCCACAAAATATGTACAAGTGGCGATAAGTGCATTTTGGAAGGATGTGTGCATTTTTACCCATCTGATCAATATCACTGATAACATTCATTAAAAGTCGATGGCACTTTTTAAACTAAAAATGTGAACTGAAAAATCATGATCTGGCCAAATGTTTATTGTGAGACCCTCCAAAACCCAACACTTTGAAACTGTCCCGTGTACAAAAGCTTAATATTTTTGTTTCAAATCACCGGTAAGTTCAAGAATAATTCCCGCAAACCAAATTTATAAATCAGATCCATCTAATTTCTTAAATTAGTTTATGTCAGGTGGAGGAGAGTCTTATTTGGCCAGAACATTAAGTGGCCCAACCCAAAAATGAAATACAAAAAAATGCTGGCGGCAAACCCCACGTTATATGAAATGGAGAGGCGGTCAGCGTTTGTGACGAGACTGGGAATGAATCCGTGCCAGGACCATCGACCCAGTATTACGTAATTCTGCTGCTCAATTCCCACGACCGCTGTTAAAATGAGCCTCACAAAGCCGCCTGCCCGACTCGGCCATTTCCATTCACGTGACGAATGGCCCCCCTGTGATTTAAGTAGCCAGGCCCAGGGTGAGGGGCAAGCGATGAGCAAAAACCTCTGTAATCCAGACGCTGCCTAACGACCCGTGGTAACCACAACAGCGCGTCACATTAAAACGCAACCGGTGATTGTCACTGAAAAAACACTGCCAAGGAAGAAAGGCAAGAGGAACCGCCGTTCCAACCATTGCAATACATGTCACCTCACTTCTCTTTCTGCTTCTTCCTTTCCACTGCTCTACTTTGCATTTCCTTCCCCATCATTTCTTTACACAAGCTCTTATAACCTCACTCAATGCAAAAGAGAGGTGTTACACTTATCTATTACAACTTTGCTCGCACCTTTTTGTTGCCTACCACTTTACGTTATGGGTGCTTCAGCGCATGCTTGGCAACTGCGTATAAAATTAAAAACCCTCGTGTGGAGTGCCATGTTGGAAGGTGAAGAGGTGGAGAGGGATTGCGTGGGATGGAGGGAGCTTGAACCGTGCACCTGCCCATGGCCATACAACGCACAACCACATGCTGCACAGGAAAAAAGGAGTTGAGTGTTTCGATCACCGAAAATAACAACAAAAGCACAACTTAATTCTAGATTTGAAGCTTTGGTGACTGCAAGGATTCATACTCTTAGTTCTTTCAGTAGTCACGTAGGTAAAAAATGAAATTACAATTAATAAAAATAAAACAATAAAAATCACGTTTCGGAGGCAACACAAGTCTCCGTCATCAGGTGGGACCGTCAGCCAGATTTGCTGCATCAAGTGAACAACAAACTACGAAACGTCGTGATTTTTATTGTTTTATTTTTATTAATTTTATTTTCATTTTTTACCTACGTGACTTTACCGAAAGAACTATGCGTATAAAAAAACCACAACTGCTAACACCATCACACCCACAACCATCATCACTACCACCACAACCACCATCACCACCAGAATCCCCACCGCTTCAATAACTGCCACCACCTACATGACCACAACCAATAAGCACAAGCCTGAGTGGGCAGGTCATAAGAGACGAGTGGAGTGTGTGGAAATCCCTCCTGCCCCCCCCCCCCCCCCGCGCTAACGAGATCCCTCCAGTCACCACCCTCGTGTTCCCATTCTGCTCTGCCTACAGATTATCTCTATGAAACCCTTTAATCAATCCACTGCTAGAGGAAGGCCTCCCCACAACGTGCCCATCTACGGCATTGCTTGACAACACTTCACCAAGCTGGTCAGTGCAGATTGGCGAAGGTGGGGGCACTAGGATCCGCTAAGATATGTCACTTGCTAGTGACGGCTGGGATCTAACTCAGGTCCCTAGGGAAGTGGGGCATAAGGCCAAGGATTGTTTGAAAACACTCACCGTACGTGTAACAGTGTTTCACTCCAAACGCTCCAGATAAGAGTGGGGTTCTTGGGTAATATCCCCTCCAACTTTGACCTCATCCAATCCATTAGGAAAAGTGGGCTTAAGCAGGAGACACCACGGCTAGAAGTGACCAAGGACGATGGTGTAGAATAGGAATAGAACACGTCCAAGAGGACATCCTGAGGAGATGGAACGTGATCGGTTTGCGTGCAGGTTCTGGATGGATTGTTGTATTGCAGGATTGTGAGATGTGCAGGCAGCAGTGGGTCGGAGAGGACTTCACCCAGCAGTGGATTGACCTAGTTGATGAAGAGGACTTTGACACTTACGTGGGGAACGTGTGCTTTCCGGGTATACAATGCAACATCACCTTTAAGTCACGAGTTATTTCAAACACCGGATAAGTGTTTACTAACTTGCGGGATCTGCAAAAGCTAGAGCCTTACAGCTCAACTGTAAAGCTACAATAAAAAACCCAATGGTTTGAACGACTGTACAAGAGAATGGCCTTACAAACCTAAGGTTTCGCAACGAGATTTTATCCCTTTTTTATTCTGTCAAAAACCTTCCGTTCATTCCAAAACAACAAAACTTTAACTTAGCAGTACAAAAGCGAGCACCCCCTTCAATCCAGTCGCCCACTTAACAATGGCGAGTTGCCTCCTTATAACTATTATTCCGCTACTACCATGGTTCCTGTTCACGTGAACTTCACTCACAGATTCATCCACCCATATTGAGGACTCGGGCTACTAGACAGACAGTTTCATCTCATCATCCAGCCTTCAACCACCACACTACAGGTCACAAAAATAAAAATAAATCCCCATACAGCCTTAACAGACTATTGGGACAAGTGCTATGAGCAAACACCTATGAAGGCCTGTACGGCACACACGCCCAACCGCCTTTGTCTCCATAGTGGCAATGTTCAAACAACGCACTAGGTACTCATTTGAGGCTGAGTTGACATAGGGCAGGCCAAAGAATGGTTTAGATAATTGTCACCGGTGTTGGCCCTGAGCGAGAATGGAACTCGGTTCGCCAGGTTCGTAGCGCAGAGCGCTAAAACCACTACACTAGCTATTACCACAACACTGACTCACCCACTCACCACACAACATGCATGACACCTCAATTTTCCTTCTGCTTCTTGCCTTGCACAGCTCCACTTTGGAATACTGTCCCATTGTCTCATTTCCAAGCTTTTATAATCTTGCTCAATTCAAAAAAATGTGAACTCTTATCGATTGCAACTTTGAGCCATTGTTGATCACTGCCGCTCGATGTACTGGACCTTGGCTCAGCAACTGTGTTCATAAAAAAAAACATCTTTGGGGACAGATGCACTCGGTGGAGGAGGTATGAGGTTGGGAGGGGGTTGGGGGTACTTGTAAAAACATCGCAGCCCTCGCCGTCCTTCACAAGTCAGGGCTCACATTCCTCCACCGCCCCGAGGCTGTCGCTTCACACACACACACACTCGCTCACTCACTCGCAGCTCGGCCCGATTATCTTACTCGCTATGGGACATTTGTTGTTGTTATTGCTGAACTGAACACACGGCGACGCCAAGGAGACAGAAACAAAGAGATGGGGCTGGGGCTGCAGACTTCCTCTCTCCAAGGAACGCCTGGCGGGTGGGGCGGCAGGGTTGGTGGTCACCGGAACACTGGAATACAGTCCAGTGCCGTGTGCTGCTGCTGCCAGTGGGTGACGCCGCTATGCCTGTTGTACAAGGCTCTCCATCACTGCTGTGCTGTAACATCACCGCATGCTCTGCGCGGGGGGAGGGGCTGATGCATTTCTACAACAGGCACTTGATTACGCATTGCCAATCAATACATCGATGCTTTATTTACACCCCAAAATAAGCATTGAACGAAAAGCTGATGATGCTAATTATATATTTTTTAGATATATTTAAGACATTCCACCCATTCTTAACCCAACAATGGTCAAGGTTTTTTTTTGTTACTATACTTCACCACACTATTCAGTGATGGCTTGGTAAGAGGGGTGACAGGGCCAGTTCAGATATCACTTGCCACTCGTATTAGCTGTGGCTGGGTTCATAACTCAGCGTGCTAACTACCGCACAATGAGGCCCCAATAACAAAGCCCTATACCATCACTGAGTCTCAAAGGACTTTCAGGAGGGTATTTATACATTGGGATGTTTGGCCAATGGCATGAGAAAAAAGAATTTTGATTAATGTCGGAGGAAACCGGAGCACACCGACCATGCGTACTATGGGTTAATACTCAAAGCTCCGCACAGAGAGATTTAAGAATTAATTGTCGGACTGCCATTTCCCGGGTACTTCCCAAACGTTCTAAACGCGGCAATGAGTCACAATTGGAAGGTTACGAGCCAAAAATCTGTATTTACTAATGCTGTGGAGAGTCGACGGTGGTCCTACATACAGACTACACCCTGACTCAATCTACCCCGACTCAATCTATAAAGTCCCTTATCACCAAGAGTCCGAGTCTGTTTTTCAAGGGAGTCATGGGATTTCTAGTTTTGAACGTGTTTACGATTCAGATGCCACACATGAAGATATCCTTGAGTGTCAGTTTAGCAAGACCTTATCTGGGTAAACATGTTTAAGGAGAGCAAATTTGTCAATTCACTCTTGAATGAGGACTGCTCCCCACCCAGCGGGTCGATGGGTTCCATACGACCACATCGCACCACGCTAGTCACGATCAAGAAGGAAAATCACAGAATAAAAAAAAGCAATATTTTTACTGCACTGCCCTCTCTGCTGCCAACCAGGTAGCCCATGGACACACGAAGTGCAAGTGGTAAAAGAGTATCGACCCAAGCTGAAACTCATCGAGTTGCTGTTAGGGTCCCTGGGGGTTCCCAACTCCAATAAGGGGCATCTGGGGACGACTGACCGAGCCGTCGGCAAGCGAAGGGCACGGGTTTTGCGAAGTAACACGGACGGGAGGGAGGGCGGGTGGTCGGCCCCGTCTCCCCGTTCGCCTGTTGGGCCCGAGCCAGGCGGTGTGACTCCTGCTGCTGTCACTCAGCGCGACCAGCCGCCAGCTGCCAGGGGGGGGGCATGGCCCGTCTGCCCTGCCCTATACCCGTTCCTGCTGTCTCTTAACATGCCACCAGCCTTTCTTTCCCTGATCAACAAAGCCTTGCCCCGGCGGCTTATCCTGCGATTGCTATCTTAGAGCCCTGCCCAAACTTGCCCTCCTTTTGTCCTGCCCAAGCCTGGCCTTGCCCGCTCGGGCGTCGAGTCATCCGCGCCAGATGACCCGCATTCCACGTTCACAGGGCGGTGCCCAGGTCCGGACCATCCCGACTCGAGTTACCTCGAAGCAAGAAGGCAATCTCCCTCCCCTCCTCTCTCCCCTCCCCTGGAGCTGTGGGGTCCCACGAACGCGTGGGGTCTCTCCCGCCCTGCGGATCGCAGCGAAGCCGCCCAAAGGGCTACGGCTTACCGCGATACCGAGAGTAGCGCCGCGGCCTAGTAGCGCACGATCAGCCTGCGCGCACAAGCTACTTTCCTAGCCGGGCTACCGACCAAGGGACCTCATACACCGGCAGAGGCGAGGCAGGCCGGGGCACTCGGGGAAACTCACCCAGGTAGATGTCGCCGAAGGAGCCGCTGCCGATTTTGCGGCCCAGCCGGTACTTATTGCCGATGCGCAACTCCATGGTGCGAGGCCGGGTCGCCGTGGCGCTCGCCGAGCTGCGGGGACAATGGTGGCTTAATGTCAACAAACGTACCCACCCGAGCAACAGAACGCCCCGCGCGAAGTCGAGCCTTTCAACCGCGACCCTACTCACGTCTTGCGCGGGATCGCAGAAATATTGGCGCCGGCGAGCGCGGGGACTTGTGCGGGATATGTTCCGCTCGAAATGTTGGCGGCTGAGGCGCGCGAACGCGGCGGATGCGGCGGATTGAAACGTTCACCCTGAGCCTTCTCCTCCTAGCTGCTGCCGCCGGTGGCCATGGTTGTCGGGAGCGTGACGTCACGCGGCGCTTGGGACTGCGCGTGACGTCACGCGGCGCGTGCGATGGGGTGTGTGTGTGGGGGTTGTCTCTGCGCGCGTGACATCACTGCGGGGTGGGGGGGGAGGAGCTGCGTGTGACGTCACAAGGCTGGAGGTGCGCGTGGCGACGTCACCGCGTGGACAGGAGTGACGAGGCCTAGGCAAGGTCAAGTAAAAGATAAAAAAACTAGCCTACCTTTACCCTACCTTTTACCCTTACTCCATACAAATTACCCGATTACAGGGTAATTACTGGGGTACTACTACACATGAAAAAGGTTTATAACAGGTAAATGCTAGGAAGAGCGCTTTATTCATATCGAATACTCTCGATGATTCCAATTTTAAATGGAGGCCGCGGACTGCGCCACGGAGCTTTTAGCGAGCGGTAAGCAAGGCATTTGCCGGGTAATTCTTCCACACTACCTTTACCCGACCCTTTACCTTACCCCTTGACATGCCGGCACCTTTACACTTTACCCGGTAAAAAGGGTAAATTACCTTGCCTTGCCGAGGCCGAGAGGAGTCGCCGAGTCTGCCTGCATCCGAGCGGTGGTGCAATTGTTCGCGCGCCGAGCGCGCAATGCACAGTGCGCCGGTTCGATTCCACATCCCGGCGTGGATGTGGAACACTGGAGCAATATTCCGATTCCCGAAACCCGCCGCCTCTGTCCAACCGGCAGTACAATTGGGTTCACCGCCATAGGGGCCGTCGATAAATGACGTAACGTGATTTTAGACGATTTTTGACCCCCCCTCGTCACACGGCGTCACAAAAAGTCAGACCCCCCCTCAAATAAGACGTCACAAAGCCCGCCCCCCCCCCCAAACCATAAAACATGCTTCAAATCGCTTTACACTATTGTCATTGTAGTGCGTATTTAATCTGGTGCTGCACTCTGATGCTGTAGGAGAAAACATTTATTAAAAAGTATATTTAATTAAGTAGAACGTGTTGTCTATATTTATTTAAAGTCACACATCGTCACAAATGTCTGACCTCCCCCCCCCCCAGGTGCGTGACGTCATTTATGGACGACCCCATTGTCGGATGGGCAGTGTCGCGTGTGGATGGATGCAATTATAATGGGTCACGTCTTTCAAAGCGTCTGGTGGATGAATCGGCTGAATGCCCTCGAGGCTTAGCTAGCAGTGGCGTCAGAAAGCAGTTGAAGGGCTGTACCCTTGATGCGAATTGGTTGGGTGTGTGTCAGAGGTCTCAAACGGGTTTTGATTCCTTACCCGTACCCGTACCCGGCCGCACCAGGGTCGCAAATGGATACTCGTACCCAGCCAGATACGGGTACCCGTTCCCTACCCGTACCCGTACCCTACCCGAAATGAGTGACAAACGGTTACTCACCAGTGACTCACGGCCTACCCGTACCCAGCCGCACCAGGGTCGCAAACGGCTACCCGTACCCGTATCCAGCCGGGTACGGGTAGCCAGGTATCGGGTAGGGTACGGGTACCCGGTTGCGACCTCTGGTGTGTGTGAAGTCACCCCATGGCACCTGGGTCTGTTCCACGACCTCCTGCCAGCAGGCCTTCCACACTTCACTTTGCCTCAAAGTGCACCTAGCATGGCACAAGCGCCGTAATGACGTCACCGCCACTTAGTGGTGAACGGCTGTTGTTGTTGTTGTAGTTCCAGTGTTCAGGAGAAATGCTCAGGGGTTTTATTTTATTTTAATGTGCTGCCTTCGTGGTACACAAACCCGCAGAGTTGCATATTTTTGGCAAAAACCCCTTGGCCTTCATCCAACAGTGGATGGCGCATGGCTCATAATCTGGATGCCTTCATCCAGCAGTTGATAGACCATAGCTGATGATTCTAGATTTGAAGCTTTCATGACTGCAAGGATTCATACTCTTAGGTTTTTTCGGTAAAGTCACGTAGGTAAAAAATAAAAATATAATAAATGAAAATAAATCAATTAAATCACGATGTTTCGGAGGCAACACAAGCTTCCTTCATCAGGTGTAAAAAAGGGCACAGCAAAATAGCTGTAGCGGATGATAATGGAGAGGCCGTTAATAAGCAGTGGATAGACCGTCGCTATTGATGACTCCAGCTGCTTGGGAAGGACCATAAGAACCCGAAACATGTCTATTAAAATACTTATTTTAGTTAAAAGGCAGCGCTCGTAAGAGATCTGGCGATTACTTGATTTCTCATTCGAGCCACTTGTATCCACATTGTAATTCAAACTCGCACCTCCTGTACATCCAGGCCAGCAGGCGTTGAGGTGCGGTGTGAATGTTTTGAATAATGCATGATGGTTACATCACACGCGATACGAGGACTGAGTGTCCTGTTCACTTATTTTAGAAAAAAACAAGTAGTTTCCCTCCCCAAGTTCATCCCGACTGCTCTCGGTGACAGATGACAAAATCCGCGTGTATCTCACAATGAGCGGAGCAACTCTCTGTGCGAGAGAACACTTCCACTTAAGCGGACATCACAGAACTACCTGCGAGATCCGTTTCAGTAACCCCTGGGTCCATATGTTCGTCGCGTGAGAAGTTGTCTCAGAGCTGGATTTGAGCCAAGCTAAGTGCAGAATAGAATGTAACCATGCTTTTATTTGTGCGCTCATTGATGATCAGGTGTTACAAGGAACCAGACGAAATTAATCAGTAAAGATCGCTTGCCGGTTTGCCGCAAACACACAGACGTCCAGCAATTACACGACACACATTAACCTTATTTGTTGAGAAATTAAGGCAGCTGCTGCGGCGGTCGAATAGTTACCAGCACGCTGCCCTTGCAATCCAGATGTCAATTCAATTCCTTCACCTGGCACCGTGGTTTAAACACATTCCTGCGGAGGGAGCTGGTAGTAACGTTGGGTTGCTCGGTCAATGGCCAGGGTCAACGGCGGCGTGGTGTATTCCGCAAATATGGCCGACTGTGAGGGCGGGCACAAGCCGGCGTGAGTAGGTTAAACGTTGAGTTTTATAAGGGCACCACGGGGTGACCAGCCCATCCCCACCCCTCCCCACCCAGCCCCAGCCCTCCCCACCCAGCCCCACCCCTCCCAGCCCCTCCCCACCCAGCCCCTCCCCACCCAGCCCGACCCCTCCCATTTTTGGATGCACGACGGACGGACGGACACAATAATCCCGTGGGCTGGTGGAACCAGGTGGTTCCTACCAGTAACAAAATGTATCGAGTTTATTTCATTTCTCCACCTCTAGCCACCCAGCAGTGTAAATGTATCAGTGGAGTAAAATATGGGTACACCCGTTATCTTCCAAAACGTATGGGCAGTGTGGACGAGTCGACAAATGCGCCCGAGAGCTCCCTCTGGTGGGAGGTCCATTCCGCCAGTTGATTTGCGAGCGATTACAGGGCTGCTCCTTCAGCTTTTAGCTGACAAACTCGGGCAGATGTAACCATGCGGAGACACAATCGGCGCATTCACGGCTAAACTTCTGCTGGAAACGGCAGTCGATTTGGGAAAATGGTTACCAGGCTCCCGGCTGTCGTGCAACAACCTGAGAATCTTTATCAGAATATTTAGGCTGGAGGTAACCGATGAGCTATGATGCGCTTTTTCACAGATGCCCAGTAGACCGTGCACGTAAAACACGAAGAATTTTGGCATCAAAACACGCAGGAACAAACTCAGGCCTTTATTTGGCAAAAGCCTAGCCACGCATCTCAAGAGCAACCAGTTCAACACAGCAATATATATATTTTTGCGATTTTATTAAATAACATAGGCCCGTAACAATGCTTTAAATGACAGAAAAACCGGATGGGGGAAGACAGCATTATTTAACAAACCTGAATTGCAACAGCCAGTCTCAATTGGGGGACGACTCGCGTGCCGTGACGCACGGTGCACGTATGCAGTGACGCATGCGTGCCGTGCTACTGACCACTCACCATGGGCACGCAGCTGCCAGCCGTGTGCACGGCACAAGCAGAAACTGTGACCAATTTGCGTGGCCATCCCCGTCTATGCCACAGCAAGCAAAAGCAAATTTTTAATACTAAAATGGACTTGTCTCTCCACGTGAAAATCAAGTAGTTTTTAGTCCATCAGCCGACCAAACTTCCAAACAGAAGCTGAACAGCAGCATGCGCTTATTGGTCTCATCGGCAGACTGAGATTCTCTAAACAAAATGCTGCCGGGTTTCCAGATGTTATCGGCATGAGCACTCCATCTACACGATGGGACCCTGTCCATCGCAAATAATAACACTGTATAAAATCAGAGGCAAGTGTATTAAATTATTAATTTCACTATCCATAATGCTCCAAGTCAAGGCATAATCACAACGCTTGACGAAATTAGCAGCACCTACTCACACGGGGGCGACACGCACTGGGCGTGGTGGAACCCCAGGTGCCAGGACACCGAGCCCCAACCACTTTCACAATGGGGGGTGGGGGGGGCTCAGCATCCCAGCTCGGCGCGCAGGCTATCGGCGGCGAGTCGGAAGCGGTGTGCGGCGAGCAGCGTGTCGGCGTGCGACACGTCGCGGTGAAACACGGCCCGCAGCTCCCGCTCGCTCCACACGCCCACCAGCACGGCCGCGTCCGCTTCCTCGGTGCCGCTGCCGCCTGCGTGTCCTGCCAGCAGCTGCTGGCGCAGCATCTCGGGCGTGACGCGGGGATCCGTCACCGTCACCATGACGATGTTGGTGTCCACCTTGTCGGGCCACGCCGTGCACAGAGCAGCGCCGTGCTCCGCCACGGCTGTCAGGAGAGACCGGCGGTGTCATCGTCGGCCCCAGACGTGGGCGGCTCACCAACTCTGTGCGTCTTCACACGAGTCTATGGTTCTCTATGTAAGTCTACGGGACCAAGTCCCTTGGCAAACGGGCTTACACTATGACCTCACTGGGCTTGAGAACCCCATTTAATCCCAGGCGGCTGAAACCTGAACGTCAGTGCAGCCGGCTCAGTATCTCTGCACCCTGAGCCGCACGCTCACCTCTAGGCGAGACCCGGTGTGGTGAGCGTGCGGTGAGCATGCGGAGAGCGCTCGTACCGTGCGCGAACATCTTGGCGTGGCGGTGGTCGGCGAGCAGTGTCTCCTCGTAGCCGTCGAGCGCCACAATCCCCGCGGCCGCCACCACCCCGGCCTGCCGCATGCCCCCGCCCAGTGCCTTGCGCAGGCGTCGCGCCCGTGCCACCAACTCGCATGAGCCCGCCAGCACCGAGCCCACTGGGGCACCCAGGCCCTGCACAGGTGGAGGGAAAGAGGGAGGGAGAGAGGGAAGGGGATAGAAAGAGAGGGAGAGAGCGAGAGAGGAATGGAGAGTGAGAGAGCGAGGGAGAGAAAGGGGGAGTGAGTGAGATGGGGGAGTGAGAGAGAGAGGGGAGTGAGAGAGTGAGAGAAAGGGGGAGTGAGAGGGGGGAGTGAGTGAGAGGGGGGAGTGAGAGAAAGGGGGAGTGAGTGAGAGGTGGGAGTGAGAGAGTGAGAGAAAGGGGGAGTGAGTGGGAGGGGGGAATGAGTGAGAGGGGGGAGTGAGAGAGAGGGGGGAGTGAGAGAAAGGGGGAGTGAGTGAGAGAGAGGGGGGAGTGAGAGAGACAACGAGAGAGAGGAAGACACCGCCTGGGTCATCTCTCCGACCAAGTGGTCGAGTGACCACTTGGTGATGTATTTAATTTCATATTATTTTAAATTTGTGCCCATCTGTCTGGGGTCAACAACATGAGTACCACTTAGTGGGGAAGTTAAAAGTGGCTGTCTTATGGATATACTTGCACCCGCCACTGGCTCAAAATCCGTAAACAGGAGTTGAACTCAACCTCAATGCCCATTTGAGCAGGAGATCTCACCCCGTGCATGCGAGGGTACCAACAAATAGAGAAACGCGTGTGCCGTGCCCCTCCGTTGGTGGAGGGGGGCACGGGGGGTTGACGCACCTTGGAGAGACACAGGCTGACCGAGTGGCAGTGCCCAGCGATGGCGGCGGGGGGCACCGACAGCGCCACGGCGGCATTCAGCAGCCTCGCTCCGTCCATGTGAACCCGGAGCCCGAGCTCATCTGCCAGGGACCGCACCTGCACGGGCCCACGCGTGGCACACGCAGACTCCCGACTGGTTTCGACAAGCAGTGCCTTACTCTTTGGTTATTTTGGTAAGGCCTCGACACAGAGGCGTGGTTTCTCTGTGTGCCGATGTACGTCTCTCTCTCTCTATGTATCTCTGTGATATCTGTCTCTACTTATTTGTCTGTCTATATGTCTCTGGTTCTGTGTTTTATCTCTCTCTCAAACTTAGCATTCTCCGGAAGAATGTAATCAACCAGGTAGGGTGTTGACTGTTATGTTATCCGACTCTCTGTTGTATTACATTACATTTCTAAGTATACCAGATTTGTGTTTCTATTTCATTTATACCTGATGATGATTGCTTGTGTTGCAATCGAAACGTCGTATGCTAGTATTTCACTTATTATTTTTCTCTTTATACGTCACTTTACCGAAAGAAACCAAAGAGTAATTCCTGCAGTCACGAAAGCTCCAAATTAAGTAAGCAGTGCCTTAGTCGCTGAGGCGGGCTTACTCGAACCACTGCCAAATACTCCCAGAAGGGCAACCGGTGCGATGCGTACCTCGCGCAGGAAACCCACAGGGAGGGCTCGTCCTCCGCACGCGTTGTGGGACGACTCGAGGCACAGGAGCCGTGAGCGCGGCACGTGCGCGTCCGGGTGCTCGTGCCGCACCTTGCTCCGCAGCTCGGCCAAGTCAAAGGTGCCGTCGGGCCGCGTGGCCAGCGTGCGCGCGTGCACCCCGCCCAGCTGCGCACCAACAACACCCGCACGCACTTCGCATCGCTGGCGCCCTCTTCCCAATCATTTATATTGAAGTATCGTAGTGTAATGTGAGCATATATCCGGGTCGTTGATGGATCACACCTCGTTACGATGATTGGCTCTACCGGTCCTGGCCCATAGCTAATGGGGGGAAATCTAGGGGCGTGGCCCTGACGTAATGGGAAGGTGACATCTGTATGTAGAGGACAATGGGGGGACGAGTCAAGGGCGCGGTCCTAAAAACGTACGATGGAGTCTAGAAGATTCCATGGAGGTTAACCAGGATTGGTGGAAAGGTACCACATGACCCGGGAATTAAAAGGGGTGGAGACGGACAACACGTGGTCAGATCTGGAACGAACGGAGGGTGAGGCCACGCTGGAGCGGGGTCCAGGCTGCCACGTGGCCGCGCGTGTCTCTCTCTCTCCCTCTCACGCTGTCTATTAGCAGCGTGAAGGAGTAAGACAGGAGTGTTGTGAACGAAAGACAAATAAAGACCGGATTCCAGAAGTCGCTTCCACGACCTTTATTACAATAGGAATAATTATGATTTGATTTTTTGAGGCAGCGCCCTCCTATTCGCCAGGGCGTCTTAGAACGCTTTACATCACCTCCCAACTGAAACATTTGAAAGGGCACCTCCAATGGAAGCTGTCCCTGAGTGGCACAAGGCGACTCAGAACCTGGCCTGCATATGGGTATTAGTCTGCCAGTAGGGGGCGATGGCTGCTGCTGTGTATAATCCCAATGGGGTGATTACAACGCCCTTGATTTACTCGAACAGCCAGGTGGTTCAGCGGCAGAGCGAGCGGCTCGCAATCGGAAGGTTGCAAGTTCCAATCCTGGCTTTGGGGTTGACTCAGCCCATCATCCCTCCAAGGTCGAAAAAATAAGTCCCATATTGTGGGAAGCCAACAGTTGGATGTACTATGGATAGACTTTCCCCTGCCAGAGGAATGTGGGAATGAAGCACCCTTTGTTATTGCACAACCTGAGAAAGGAATATCACAAAACTACTTCTGAGATCCCTTCCAAGTGATGTTTTTATCCACACGAAGGAACTTGTATTTTCCCACACTAAATGTTGCCAAGTTAAGTGTAAACCCAAATTTTAAACAATACAATTCATAATATCTTAATTATCGTTAAATATAAATACTATGGCAATTGCCCAAGTTAAAATGTTTCCCAACTTATTCACCCTGTGTTGGTCATCCTGCTGTGCGCTCACCTGGGCGCTGGCTCCCTGCTCGTAGAGGTGAATGTGGGCCCTGTCTCCAAGCAGCATCTCGTCCCCTCGCTCCGGGCAGTGGCACATGACTGGTGGCACAGCGGGTGGCACAGCGGATGGCACAGCGGATGGCACAGCGGGCGACGCATCGACTCGGCAATCAGGTCTTGGGGGATCGGGTCAGTGACACTCGTATTCATGACCGATTTTCCTATCACACATCTGCGGGGACGGGAGTCTCGGTCTCACGACTGTGCACCCCCCCCCCCGCCCC
The DNA here is from genome assembly GCF_015708825.2 of Lethenteron reissneri. Classification (NCBI taxonomy): domain Eukaryota; kingdom Metazoa; phylum Chordata; class Hyperoartia; order Petromyzontiformes; family Petromyzontidae; genus Lethenteron; species Lethenteron reissneri. Next base: position 7,588,679 of record NC_083781.1, read on the forward strand.
TTCTCGACACGTGGGCCACCCTCACCGGCGATGAGGTTTCCCATGGTTCCGGACGGCACAAAGAGGGCGGCTTCCATCCCCAGCAGCTCGGCCACCAGTCCCTGCAGCTCTGTGTGGAGGGAGGAAGGCAGGCGTTCACAGGGATAATGTGTGGCAGCCAAAACTTAGTATCTAACCATGGAGTGTCAGTGACATGGCCCAGCGGAGCGTGTCCACCGCTTGTTACGGAAGTTGATTCGAATCCTACAGGCTGCCCTGGTTATTAGTGCAGTTGAGCGGCAAGCAGCGGCAGGGTGGCTCAGGGTGGGCTCAGGTGGGGGTAGGCCTGGTAGGGTCAGGGTATGCGAGTTAGAGGTGAGGCTAAGTGAGCTGAAGGTGAGGTGTCCAAGACCAGCTGAGTTCAAACAAGGCTAGACGAGGTGAAATATATGTTAAAAGTAATATATATCCCATTATGTGTGTTGAACTTCTTTCACGCCGTACGTAGCCAACCGTGCTAATCACTTGAACACTGGGGGAAGTTGAACCTAGGTCTGTGAATTTGTGTCCTCCGCGAAAACTATGAAGAAGTTACATTCGGCCTCTGGCCCTAAAGTTACAAACGGAAAAGGTTTCTCAACCCTGATTTAACTCAACTGAAAAAAAACCACTTCCCTCAATCAACATTTCTGGTAACCCCAAAAACATCCATTATAAGAATCCACCCACGTTTCTCTTCACTTCCCACTCAACACCCAATAAAACCACCCATATTTCATTCAGTCCAGACATAACAATCCATTAATAACAACCACCCACACATTCACATCAACCTCACAATGACAAAACATCCACGTCCCACGTTCGCATGAACGTCGCGACACAGCACACACACATTGTGCCTTCAAAACGTCGCTGGCAACAACTGCCTGGTGCTCCAGCAACACAACACCCGTTGTTACTGCTGAAGCGGTAATAATAAACTTGCCACGTTTGTTATTCACGAGGCAACTTCATGAACTGGAACATGGGACAATTCGTGCCAGTATCAAAGTATAATAATCGGTGTTACCCTTTCTGGCAATAAAACAGGTGTTTAGATGTTTCAAACACCAAACATAAACCTTTTGCGAGGAATCATGTCTGCATATAACCATTTTGTAGTTGCTCACCCCGAGCTTATAAATGCTCTGATACTTGTCCTGTTCGCCTTTTGGCGTTCTCTGGTCTAACACTGGTTGAGACTAGGCCCTAAAAAAATTAACCCGTAAAAACTAAGTTTTTCACTATAAATCCTTTATATGCGTGGCGGCTAGAGTCCTCTCGTACTCTGGCTTGAGATGGCTGCCACCTATGGGTCAGATGATTGTCTGCCACCATTAAGCAATTGGTAATTAAATATATTTTTTTCCCTAAACAGTGTAAAATTTTGGAAATTTCTTTTCACGAACATTAATTGTCTCGCACAACGAGTCTGTGTGCAAAATGTCAGCTCGATTGGATCACGGGAAGTGGGTTAAATACGACCGAAAGATTTGCACGGTCGTAAGCAAGCAAGTGAACTTAATATAAAGGATTTAAAAAGGCTGCCTCTGGTGTAGACCAATCAGTTTCAAATACAATGAATATTATATCAGATCACGTTTGTTTGAATGTTCACCACCAAGTACGTGTGCTTAACGTACTTGGTGTTTGAACATCTTAACGCCTGTTTTATTGCCAAAAAGGGTAAAACCTATTCTTATTTTTATTGCTCTACTCCCTGTCATGAATGTGTCTGTCTTGTTTAACTATATTATTGCCGTTAAAACGACGTAAAATTCGAATAAACCGGGTTCTGGAGTGTAGTGATTTGCTGGTCTCAGCGCACATTATATTAGTATGATGGTTCACCACAAGAACGTGTGCTTAATGCAAAATGTTTCCGTTTGACGTTTGAACATCCTGACATCTGTTTTATTGCCAGAAAGGGTAACACCTGCTCTTACATTCACGAACTGTGTCGGGTGGTGGAGGGTGTACGACACACATTTTACTGCCACGACGCCACTGCCACCCAAGCATTACTTAGCAGCGCTGAAGTGATTTAACAGTGTCATTGTTTTACAGTTTTCCAAACACAGGCCCAACGGTCAGCGACAAACAGCACTTGTCGAGATGCAATCGTCAAGTACGAGTTTGGCGTGTCAGATTAACGCATTGTTGTTGTTTTCATGTGATAGCTGGACACACAATAAACAACACACACACACAATAAACAACACACACACAACACACACAACACACAATAAACACACACAACAAACAACACACACACACGCTAAACAACACACACACAATAAACACACACACGCACAATAAACAACACACACAACAACACACAATAAACAACACACAATAAACAACACACACGCGCGTGTACATCAAACTCCACCACGACATCCAAAGTTTTCCCCAGGGACCCCCCTCCCCGCCATGGAGGCCCCCGTCCCCGAAGCTCCCCCCTAGGGCCCCGGACCCCTCGTGGTCCCACTCTGTGTGCCCGCCCGTCCCCCCTCACCGTCCCCCCTCACCGTCCCCCCTCACCGTTCACCGTGGGATCCTCGCCGTAGACATCGTCCCCGACCCTGGCCTCGGCCATCGCCTGCCTCATCGCTGCGCAGGGCCGCGTGACGGTGTCGCTGCGCAGGTCCACCACGGCCCCGCAGCTCGCCGAGAAGCCTCGGTCTTGCCTAGCCGCCCTGCCGGGAATCCCCCACCCAAGTCCGGCGGGGCAAGGCCGAGCGCACCGCCTCCAACCGGTCGATGGCCGGTGGAGAAGTCTCGGCCTCGGCGTTTGCAGCTTCATCAGCACGGCTCGAGCAGCCATGGTCGAAGCTCCCACGGGGAGCGAGACGTGGACCACCTTCCCCACGACACCGGCACTTCACTGGAGGAGGTGGTCGGAGTCGAGAAAGTCGAGGTCGAAGTCCGGGGCGAGATCGACTCCCAGGGCGAGCAGCGCGTCGTGCGCGTCTGTGGGGGGGAAGAAGGCGTCCATGCCGATGTTGAGGCACAGGCACTCGAGGAAGAAGAGCGCGTAGTAGAACACGAAGAGGTTGACGAAGAGGAGGCTCCAGAAGAAGAGGGCCTGGGGCTCGCTCCACGTCCACGCCGCCGCCACTGCCGGGTCAGCGGCGTGGAGCGGCACGGCCTGGAGCGCGAACATCACGGGTCGATGGTCTCCTCCTCCTCCATCACCAACAACAACAACACCACCAACAACACCACCAACAACAACAACACCAACAACACCACCAACAACAACACCAACAACAACACCACTACCAACAACAACAACCACAGGACAAATCGCTCGCTCGCTCACTCACTCACTCCCGAGTTACATGCACAGAGAGTGAAGACTCGACACGCGTCTGCCCCTCGGAGTAAACACAGCAGGCGATACTCATACTCTTAGGGTTTTTTTGGTAAAGTCACGTAGGTAAAAAATACATAATAAAAATAATAGAAATAATAATATAAATTTAAATAATAAATCACGACGTTTCGGAGGCAACACAAGTCTCCGTCATCAGATGGGACCGTCACAGCTAAATTTATTGTATCAAGTGAGGCAAAATTCCAAGAGACAAGCTCTTATATACAAGTTAAGGGGAGGGGAGGGGCTTATCTGAATGTGGTAGCCAATGAATGGAACATGTTGGTGGTTTTCGACGTCCCCTCAGCAGAGGTCGCAAACGGGTTTTGATTCCTTACCCGTACCCGGCCGCACCAGGTACCCGTACCCGATACCCGGCCGGGTACGGGTAGCCGGGTATCGGGTAGGGTACGGGTATCGGGTACGCGATTGCGACCTCTGGGATCAAGCCATGTTGCAGGCGCAGGTGGGTTGATTCTAGGAACTTGAACAAGACGTTGGGAAATGAGTGACAAACGGTTACTCACCAGTGACTCACGGCCTACCAGTACCCGTACCCGGCCGCACCAGGGTCGCAAACGGCTACCCGTACCCGGCCGGGTACCCGGCCGGGTACGGGTAGCCGGGTATCGGGTAGGGTACGGGTACCCGATTGCGACCTCTGCCCCTCAGCCACGCGGCCTTCGTGCATGTGGGTACCTTCAGAGGCATCGGTTGAACACGAAAACTGCCTGTTGCTTCCGAAACGTCGTTATTTAATTTAGTTATTTTCATTTATTTTTTTACCTACGTGACTTTACCGCAAGAACCTAAGAGTACGAAAACTGCTGTGGAGCGGGTATCCACATTCGGGTTTCTCATCGGCAGAGTTGACTTGTTTAGCACGTAGGCTTTCGCGACCGATATCATTCATAATAATGGGGTCTTTGTGGATTAGATCGCGTTTTAACCCCCTCCAAAAGCTGCATTATAGAGTTGGCGTGCTTGAACCAATGCTTGGTGAACTATCGGATGCCTGTAGGCAAGCACCCCTTCTAAGTTAGAAACGGGTCCGAGTTCGGCGCAAAGCTTTTACACAAAACGCAATGATCCGAGTCATGGTGAACACAACCCTCACTCGCACCGGTCTGCTCAAATTGTGGAAATTCCACGTTCCTATGGTGGGAGCGCGTCTGTCCAGAGAACGACCGCTGTTGCAAATGAGACTATTCTGTCTTCTTGGTTCTTTCGGTAAAGTCACGTAGAAGGGAAATAATAAAAAAATAAAAATTCAACATTATAAAATACAATTCTCACGACGTTCCGGCCACAACGCAAGTAGCCGTCCTCAGGTGACAGACCTGTTCTTCACCTGAGGACGGCTGCTTGCGTTGTGGCCGAAACGTCGTGAGAATTGTATTTTATTACGTTTTATTTCTATTATTTTATTATTTTCCTTCTACGTGACTTTACCGAAAGAACCAAGAAGATGAATCCTTGCAGTCACGAAAGCTTTAAATCGAAATAGACTATCCTGGTTCAACAAAATAAGCGTGACTTGATCTTCTCCACATCGTGGTGGTGCTTTTATCGACCCCGGATGGATGATGGATTGAGTCAACTCCTTTCCAACCAGGATTTGAGCTCACAATCCTCTCTGGCTGCGATCGTCTCGCTCGACCGCTGAGCCGGAATCTTGTTTGTAGCTGATTGTGATTACAATGATTGTGGTTACAATGAATGTGATTACAATGTTTGTTATGTACAATGGTTATGATTGAAATTATTGTGATTACAATGGCTGTGAGTTGCAATGATTGTAATTACAATGCTTTTAATTACAATGGTTGACAATTATTTTGATTACAATGATTGCGATTACAATGATTGTGATTACAATGATTGTGATTACAATGATTGTGATTACAATGATTGTGAGGTACAATGGCTGTGATTTGCAATGGTTGTGATTACAATGATTTTGATTGCAACGATTGTGACAATTATTTTGATTACAATGATTGTGATTACAATGATTGTGATTACAATTATTTTCAATTACAATGGTTGTGATTACAATGATTGTGATGACAATGGTTGTGATGACAATGATTATGATTACAATGGATGTGAGGTACAATGATTGTGATTACAATGATTTTGATTGCAACGATTGTGACAATTATTTTGATTACAATGATTGTGATTACAATGATTGCGATTACAATTATTTTCAATTACAATGGTTGTGATTACAATTAGTGTTATTACAATGATTGTGATGTACAATGGTTGTGATTGCAATGACAGAATGCGTGGGTATAGCAGCGTGGATATGTTCCATTTGCTTGCTTAAACAAATGCCACCTGATGATGTGGGCCGATGGACTAAACCTTAAAATGTATCATATCAATTCTTACGTATGGCAGCTATAGGGTCAAGAGCGAGATATCAGTGTCCAAGGTCTCCTGGTGGCCACAACGAGAGGGCCTTCAGGTCAGAGAGCGACAGAGAGAATCCGTGTCGTTTTGCCTTTCCTCCGTTGAAGGGGCGCAGACCACAGTGGGCTTACTTCGTGATTCCACATCTTTGTGTGTGTGTGTGTTTAATTTGTTTCAGTTTCATTTATTTGGTATAGCCCTGTGAGCCATTCGACTCTTGAATCGGGTGCAACCGCAACACACAACAAACAAAAACATGAACAAGAAAACATCTTAAAGTGACTATGCGCAAACAGAAAAATCCAGGAAAAAACTGCAAAGTCTTCCAGAAAAAAAGGCACCGTACACCAACGCTGTGTGCAAAAATCCCAGTGGGATGCAAGTCAAACAACAACAACAACCACAAGTCAACTTAGATTAAAGCCATCATTCTAACTCCGTACTACAACAAACAAAACATGGCCAAACCAAAAAACTTTTCCAAATCACCAAACGACCGAGTGGAGTGGATACGGCGGCACAAACGTGGCTCTACGTCGATTTTGCTGTTCGCGGAGAATGAACGATTTTGCTACGAGCAAACGAATGAGTCCGTGACAACGAGGCGAAGGAGGAGAGACATTGTGGTGGTGGTGGGGAGGTTCGAGGCTTCGGCTGCACTCAATGCTCGACTCAGTTGCGCGGAAACTCCTCGAGGTGGCGACTGCGACTTACTGAGTCGTCGTGATGCGCGATTTCAACACCGTGTGCCAAGCAGTGGTCGCAAACGGGTTTTGATTCCTTACCCGTACCCGGCCGCACCAGGGTCGCAAATGGGTACTCGTACCCGGCCGGGTACAGGTAGCCGTATCCTACCCGTACCTGTATCCTTCCCGAAAAAAGTCACGTAGAATGGAAATAATAAAATAATTAAAAAAAAATTACTAAGAAAATAATTCTCACGACGTTTCGGTCACAACGCAAGCAGCCGTCCTCAGGTGAAGAACAGGTATGTCGAGAAGACATAGTCTGAATGACAAGCCCAGGCTTGGAGCGACAAACGGTGACTCACCTGTGACTCACTGCCTACCCGTACCCGTACCCGGCCGCACCGGGGTCGGGTAGGGTACGGCTATCGGGTACCCGATTGCGACCTCTGGTTCCAAGGGACCTCCCCACTCTACTTACGAATATTCGACTTGCGAACTTTCACAGATGCGATAAACCTGTCCGTATGTCCACTGGCCCGTTCGGACCGAGAGTCCCTGTAGAGCAGCGGTCGGGAACCTATGGCTCGCGAGCCATATATGGCTCTTCTGGTGACGGCATATGGCTCCCAGACAATTTTGAGTTGAAAAAAATAAAATAAAAATATCAGTTTGGAACTGATTTTAAAATACTTGTGATATTGCTTAATAATACTGTGTCATTTTAAAGTAAACAGAAATTAGTTTTGAAGATAAATTTCACGGGTCACGGGGCCTCAACGCCTGCATGAAGCTCAACCTCACCACGTACGACCCAGACTACAAGGCCATCAGCAAAACCACGCAGCACCAGAAGTCGCATTAAAAGTAATACATATTTAATTTATTATACGTTAAAAATACTATATGGCTCTCAATGCAATATATTTAGAAATATTTGGCTTTTATGGCTCTCCCAGTCAAAAAGGTTCCCGACCCCTGGTGTAACATTCATCGCCGTCGCAGTGCACAGGACGAAGCGTCCATCAACGTCAAGCGGCCAACAACATACATCACTCTCAGACGTGCAATGTATTTCGAGTGTAACACGTTTCTTGCATCGAGCAAAGTTATTGTTGAAATTGTTGTAATATATTGTTGGGGGAGGGGGGGGGTGGACGATGGTGATGATGGTGGAGAGAGAATTCCAAAGTGGAGCAGTTGTGAGTGCGTAGGTGGTTGTATGGGTGGGTGGGTGATTGAATGAAGAGTGGGTGAAGATGTAACTACACTTATTTTGACCATCTTATTTGACAGACAACTATTACAGGTTATTGATAGACAGCCAGTTTGTTGTTTTACCAGTTTTAGTTTTTACTTGCTTTCTTTTTTCACACTTTTGTTATGTATGCTAGGTGTTAGTTACAAACCGCACCTCTCCATAACAAAGTTATGCAGTCTATTCTTAGTCTTAAGCCTCACCTTACCATATTAATAAAAAGTGTGTCGTTCCTGGCCCTTCCCCCCTCAACCATTATATATACGGGGTGGTATTTATTGTGATCTCTCATTTACTTGATACAGCTGTCGTGGCTGTGACGGTTCCACCTGAAGACGGAGGCTTGTGTTGCTTCCGAAACGTCGTGATTTTTTATTTTTTTATTTTGTTTTATTTAACTTTTATTAATTTACATTTTTTTACCTACGTGACTTTACCGAAAGACCCTAGGAATATGAATAGTGGGTGAACGAGTGAGTGGGTGAGTGATTGAATGAGTTGCCAAACGAGTGGTTGAGTGGGTGAGTGATTGATTAAATGAGTGAGTGGTTGAGTGGCTTCAGTGATTTAACGAGTGTTGTTTGTGTGGTTGTCGGGATCAGTGTCGATGATGAGACGCGAAACACGCTGTTATAATACAGTCTCGCGTGGATGTTCACAGACTCGCACAGAACACCCAGACGAGACCCATAGACTCACGCGGAGACCACTAACTCAACGCGGGGGTGTTTGTCAAATAAAACTTTGCCTATATAACACAATTCGTGCATGAAATGCAATACAAAGTGCTTTACAAGACAAATTAAAAGCGACTGACACAATTTGAACAACAATAAGATTCATACTCTTTGGTTCTTTCTCTCAAGTGGGCAATTGTTTCTTGCTGTGGTTGTCCCACCTGGTGACGGACGCTTGCTTGTGTTGCGCCCGAAACGTCGTGATTTCATTTATTTTATTTCTATCTACGCGACTTTACCGAAATAACCAAAGAGTATGGATCCCTGCAGTCACAAAAGGGTTCAAATCTAGATTGAACAATAAGATTAATACGTTAAAAAAGACGTACCATTATAATGAACTAAAAGTATAATGAAAAGCATAATAAGCGCGCGTTAAGGGCATCCTAATTAAACGCCAATCTAAAAAGGTTTTCCTTAAAATGTCGTCGAGAAACATTAAGCGATTCGAATGCCCTCGGGTCCTCCGGCAGACCGTGCTCGAGGCGAGGACCGTGGAAGTTCAAGTCTCCCTGCCCATAAGTTTCAGTATTGGCCGCAGCAGGAACCAAGAGATCAGTTGCCGGATGAGCTGAGGGATCTACTGGGTTTGATATCTTGACATCACGTCAGTCACGTGTTCAGGTCCTAGTTCGTTTACCGACTTAAAAACCGAATAAGATAATCTTGAAATCATCTTCTTGGTTCTTTCGGTAAAGTCACGTTAGAAGGGAAGTAATAAAATAATTAAAATAAAACATAATAAAATAATTCTCACGACGTTTCGGCCACAACGCAAGCAGCCGTCCTCAGGTGAAGACCAGGTCTGACGCTGTCTCCCCGACAGACCTGGTCTTCACCTGAGGACGGCTGCTTGCGTTGTGGCCGAAACGTCGTGAGAATTATTTTATAATGTTTTATTTTTATAATTTTATTACTTCCCTTCTACGTGACTTCACCGAAAGAACCAAGAAGATGAATCCCTGCAGTAACGAAAGCTTTAAATCGAAATTTAATCTTGAAATCAGTTCTAAAACTGAGAGGCAGCCAGTGTAGATACTTTAAAACAGGTGTAATGTGTGCTCTCCTTCTGTTCTTGGTCTCTGGTTTCCGACCTGATGAGGCTCGTTGTAATTACTGGCGAAACGTCGAACTCAGATTGTGAATGTCGTGGCTTGGCTCTCCAACACGCCGGTGTGCTGTGCTGGTGACGATTTGGCACGTTCTGTTTACGTGACAACCCCGTGTCGGGTGGTGGCGGGTTTAACGACACATTTATATATTAACGCGATCTTACCCCCCCCCCCCCCCAAAAAAAAACCCTGTATTACGGTGATTGCTGTCACACTGCGGCTGTTCGCCTGTGTCCATCGGTGTGGAGACGATGGCACAGTAGGGGGCACAGATGGTGCATCAACCAGTCGTCTCAGTCAGTCGACCCGTGGCACCTGCTGGGTCTGCCCCGTGACCTCCTGCCAGCGGGCGTTCGACACTTCACGTGGCCTCAAGGTGCACATAGCCTGGCACAAGCGTCGTGGTGACGTCACCGCCACTTAGTGACGAATGGCGGTTGTTGTTGTAGTTGGAGACGATGCGATGCGGTTCGGTGGCGCGGCCAATGATGCCGACGGTGACACCAAAGGTCCCACCTGTCACCTCCCGTCCAGCGGCACGTGTGGTGGAACAGAGACGAGGGCTGCGTTTTTATTTCCCCGACTGTTTCTGTGATTATGTATTCCCGTCGGTCGAGCAAAGCAAAGGAAGCCGATAATTGATCGGGGGGAGTCAACGGATGACTCGATGACTGCGTGGCCGGGAGCGTGGTGATTCATGAGATTGCAGCCGCCGAGTTCCGAGACATTTTCCTCCCAGCAAGCAACGTGCTCGTCTTCTTAGTTATTTCGGTAAAGTCACGTAGAAGGGAAATAATAAAATAATAAAAATAAAACATTATTAAATAATTCTCACGACGTTTCGGCCACAACGCAAGCAGCCGTCCGCAGGTGAAGAACAGGTCTGTCGGAAATACAGCCGAAACGTCGTGAGAATTATTTTATTATGTTTTATTTTTCTTATTTTATTACTTCCCTTCTACGTGACTTTACCGAAAGAACCAAGAAGATGAATCCCTGCAGTCACGAAAGCTTTAAATCGAAATTTAACGTGCTCGTCGTTCGCGTGCGTTCGCCAACTTTGCATCTTGCCCATTAAAGGCTGAGTCGACCTAGGGGAAGTCCAGATAAGGTTCGGTCCGTTACGAGCATCTCGCGACGAGCCGTGCGTGGGTCCTTGACCGGCTTCGTGCATAGCTGCGGTCGGTGACGCACACAGCAGATGGCACGCGCGCGTGTGTGTAGATGCACAGTGTGTGTGTGACTGTGTGTGGAGTGGGGAGCGGTGGTGTAGCGGTTAGCGCGCTACGCTGCGCTATAAACCTAGCCACTCGGGTTCGATTCCCGCTCACGGCCAACACCAGTGACGAATATCTCAACCGGTCCTGGGCCTCCCCTAGGTCGACTCAGCCTCAAATGAGTACCTGGTGCTATGTGTAAACATCGCCACTGGGGAGACAAAGGCGGTCGGGCGTGGTGCTGGCCACCCCACCCCCTCGTGTACCGTTCCGGCCTTCATAGGTGCTCGCTAAGGGCACTTGCCCTTACAGTCTGTTAAGGCTACACGGGGGATCTTTGTTTTTGTTGGTTTGTTTTATAGATGCACTGTACATTGCAGACGAAGACAAAGATCGCCCGTATAGCGTTCAACAGACTGTTGGGGCAAGTGCTGTTAGCGAGCACCTATGAAGGCCGGCACGGTACACGAGGGAGTGGGTGGCCAGCACCACGCCCGGCCGCCTTTGTCTCGCCGGCGTTGATGTTCACACACAAATTCTGTAAAGACCTACACACACAGTTATATTAATAGACAAATACAGACATTGGGACTGTGCGAGTTTCCGGGTTTCAATATGAGTATATGTTCCCTGTGACGCTATATGGGTATCTACGTAGCTACATGGTTTCAATAGGAGTATATGTTCCCTGTGACGCTATATAGGTTTCAATATGAGTATATGTTCCCTGTGACGCTACATGGGTTTCGATATGAGTCTATGGACGCCTCTACGCGATTCTGTGGTCCTCGTGTATCTCTATGCGTCTCTATGTGCATATTTGGGTCTCTATGTGAGAGCATGGGTCTGAGTGAGTCAGTACACTCCAACATGGGTTTAAATACCGAAATGTGACCGCATGGTCGTGACGCAGAACATACACAGTGGGTGTATTTACTTTAAAGAGAGGCAGTCAAATGTCTACTTGTGGTGAGTATGTGGGTCTCTGTGTCTTTAAACATAGAGAGGCAGGCATTCACACACAGGGGAGAAGAGAACTGCTCTTGAGCCTGGACTTGAACAGGGGCAGTGGAGTCGGCAGCACGGAGCGCTGCGGGGAACGGAGTTCGCTACTGGGGGCAGCAGAGCAGAAGGGGCGCGGTCGCACTGAGCGTCTGTCGCAGGAAGCCTCAGTGGAGTAGAGTGAGATGAGAGGCAGGAGAGTACTTGGAGGGGAGTAGAGTGAGATGAGAGGGGAGAGGCAGGAGAGTGTGTGGAGGGGAGTAGAGGGAAATGAGAGGGGAGAGGCAGGAGAGTGCGTGGAGGGGAGTAGAGTGAGATGTGAGATGAGAGGGAGGAGAGTGCGTGGAGGGGGGTAGAGTGAGATGAGAGGGGAGAGGTAGGAGAGTGCGTGGAGGGGAGTAGAGTGAGATGAGAGGGCATAGGTAGGAGAGTGCGTGGAGGGGAGTAGAGTGAGATGAGAAGGAAGAGGTAGGAGAGTGCGTGGAGGGGAGTAGAGTGAGATGAGAGGGCATAGGTAGGAGAGTGCGTGAAGGGGAGTAGAGTTAGATGAGAAGGAAGAGGTAGGAGAGTGCGTGGAGGGGAGTAGAGTGAGCTGAGAGGGGAGAGGTAGGAGAGTGCGTGGAAGGGAGTAGAGTGAGATGAGAAGGAAGAGGTAGGAGAGTGCGTGGAGGGGAGTAGAGTGAGATGAGAGGGGAGAGGTAGGAGAGTGCGTGGAGGGGAGTAGAGTGAGCTGAGAGGGGAGAGGTAGGAGAGTGCGTGGAGGGGAGTAGAGTGAGATGAGTGGGGAGAGGTAGGAGAGTGCGTGGAGGGGAGTCGAGTGAGCTGAGAGGGGAGAGGCAGGAGAGTGCGTGGAGGGGAGTCGAGTGAGATGAGAGGGGAGATGCAGGAGAGCGCGTGGAGGGGAGTAGAGAGAGATGAGAGGTAGGAGAGTGCGTGGAGGGCATCTATACCACAGGCGGCTTGGAGTGGGGGGGTTGGGCTGGGGGGGGTGAGTTCCAGACAATGGGGGCAGCAGAGACGCCCGGGTGACAGTGCAGGCGACTGAGAATAGCCCATCCTGGAAATGTGCGCACTCCCCCTCCCCCCCACAGTTTCGTTAAACGAGACTCATTGCGGAAGGCCGCGAGACGCCCGGGGAACGCCTCTTGCCTGTGCCCCGGGGTTCCTGTAAAACGAATTTGACTGCGCGGTCTCTCGCCAGAGCGACGCGTACCGCCTGCTGCACCTGGACAGTTCCTGATAATGTCGTCACTGCGGCCAGCTGGGTCTCAGGCTGCTGCTGCTACTGTGGGTAGCGTGCAGGGAGGGTGTGTGGGGGGGTGCGAGGTGAGAAGATGGGAGGGAGGGAGGGTGGGGTGTGTGCAAGGTGAGAAGATGGGAGGGAGGGGGGTGGGGGGTGTGTGCGAGGTGAGAAGATGGGAGGGAGGGGGGGGTAGGGGGGTGCGACGTGAGAAGATGGGAGGGAGGGTGGGGGGGGGAGAAGATGGGAGGGATGGAGGGTGCGCGCTCGTGGTTTCGCGTGACGGGAAAAGCCGTCGATGATGCAAGACGCCTCCCTGTGCCTTTAGCGATGTGTCTTCTCGAGCCCGTGCCGCTGAGCGGGGAGATGGAAGCGGCTCCCGCAGCAGGAGTCGGTGCAGGGCCCCCTCGCTGCGACACGTGCCAGGGACCCCCCGGGACACTCGTGGCAAGAGTCGGAAGGTTTTATTTTGGGGGATGGGGGGGGCTACAATTCTCATCCACCCCTACCCTCCACCCCCTCCCCTCCACCCCCTCCCCTCCACCTCCTCCCCTCCACCCCCTCCCCTCCACCCCCTCACCTCCTCCCCCCGGCTCTGTTTGTCGTCGTGGGAGGTCGAAGGCAGTGGACATCTGCTGTAGGGCCGGTGACGAGGCGTTGGTTCTCGACGCTGGCTGCACGCGTCAAGTCGGATGGGTGGGGGGGGCGGGCTAGGGTGGGTGGGGGGAGGGGATGTGCCCCCTCCCCCCCCACTCGTGGACATCAACAACTCAGCAGCACATTCGTCAATGACGCTGCTCTTCAAAGAAGACAAATAAATATCGTAGGCGACGTTTCGGGTACCCGCCCTTCTTCACAGAAGCAGTGTGCCCCCTCCCCCCACCATTAAGAAGAAGTTCCTCGCGAAGGCTGGCGGGGGGGGGCACTCGAGTTACAGAGCTCATGGCGGGCGCTGTCCGTGATTACGCCACCACGACTCTGCGCCATCACTTCCTTCCTGCTGCCAGATTCCGTAACAGTTGCACAATCATCAACACCCGCCACCTCCAGAAGTCGGCCCTCGCGACTTTTCCCCACTCACGGGGATTTACCCTGAGCCGCGGTGGGGGGCGGGGAGGAGGGGAGGAGGGGTGCCCCCACTCGTCACGGGCTAGCGGAGTTTCACTGGGAACCTTCATCTGTGGATGTGACATTATTATATTATTTTGTATTATTATTCTCATTATTTTTTTTATTTCGATTTAAAGCTTTCGTGACTGCAGCATGGATTCATCTTCTTGGTTCTTTCGGTAAAGTCACGTAGAAGGAAAATAATAAAATAATTTCGATTTAAAGCTTTCGTGACTGCAGGGATTCATCTTCTTGGTTCTTTCGGTCACTGAGAATTATTTTATTATGTTTTGTTTTTATTATTTTATTACTTCGCTTCTACGTGACTTTACCGAAAGAACCAAGAAGATAATAAAATAATGTTTTCTTTTTCTTTTTTTATTGTTTTGTTCGCCGTGAATCTGTCAGCCGACACCCCGCGTAGCCTACACAGCCTGCTGGGACGTGAGAGCCAAACTCGCTTCCTCAGGTAGAGTCGACCGCGAGAGAGAGACTCAGGCGCGGTTTGGAGATCACTGAAATGCACCGTGGCCGGGAATTCGAACTCAGGTCGTCTGGTCTGTTTATATATACAGAGGACAGATATGATATATAGAGAGTATACGGTGTGTGTATATATAGTGCGATGAGGAAGGGTCATTACCAAAAACGTCGGACATTAAAGGAGAATGTTGTGAACGTGTCAAGCTCCTTGTTGGCTGTGCTTGTGCACCACTGCCAACGAAGCAGCAGCAGCAACAACAGCTGCTACACCACCAGCTATTGCGCGCTAACCGCTGCGCCACCGCTCCGCACTCACTGAACTCACCAAACGCGGCATTCGGATGTGCGGATGTCTGTTGCTCCATTCTCCACCGCAGCGCGTCATCCTGCCGGCCACATCTTCCTCCATCGGACACCCCGCCGACGCCACAGGCAGCAGCAGCAGCAGCATCATCGCCCCTGGTTCCCATCATACACCTCACTCGCTCCCCGCTATGAAGCAATGGGGCCGGGATATTTGCGCAATTTTGCCGAACCGCTGCTTCTGTGAGTGGAGTTTACACGTGCTGACTCAGCAGCACGTTACATAATTCCAGCTGACTTTCACGTCATAGCCTTCAAAGTGCACCTAGCCTGGCACATAGGGTACACGGGGGATCTGTGTGTGTGCGTGCTCATGACCGGCTCCGGTTTGACAGCAGAGGTCTCACTCCGAATCAGTCGAGCGACATTATCTTTTCATCGGCTGCGTAACGCTGCTGTGTGGAAGCTACCTGCTCTGTCGCTCCACACGAAGCTTCAGGTCTTCTTGGCCACGGTCATGCCCTCCCTTCTCTACGCTTGCCAAACGTGGACCCCCCTTAATTAACATCTTCGTCGGTTAGAAACATTTAGGCTGGCCTACCGACGATCCCTCCTGGATTTAACCAGGCTAGATTGTGTGAGGTGCCCAAAAATACTTGAAAGATCTGGAGAAAGTCCCATCGGTGCGCTCCTCCGGCAGGAAAGGCGGCATTGGCTGGGTCATGTAGCCCGCATGCCCAGCCACCGCATGCCTAAACAGCTTTTGTTCGGCTGGATCGAGGGGGCTAAACGGGCGCAGCACGGGCTAGAGAAAAGATGGAGTGATGTGGTACAAGAGGACATGGAGCTAAGTGGACTTACCAGCGGTGTCAAGATAGGCCTCTATGGAGGAGGCTCGTGAAGGACGCTGCTACTGGGCAGTTTGAGGCAGTCGCCCTCCAGCAACAACGGAGGGCGGAGGAGCGACGCTCACAACAACGAGCGGAGCGCCGGGTGTCTAAAACACAGCAAGTTGGCACAGTAGGGGGCACAGGTGGTGCATCGGTGAGTCGTCTCAGTCAGTCGACCCGTGGCACCTTCTGGGTCTGCCCCCTGACCTCCTGCCAGCGATCGTTCGACACTTCACGTGGCCTCAACGTACACCTAGCCTGGCACAAGCGCCGTGGTGACGTCATCGCCACTTAGTGGCGAATAGCGGTTGTTGTTGTTATTCTGTGTGGCGTGTGTGTGAGTGTGACCTGAGTTCGATTCCTTGGCCACGGACAACATCAATGACGAGTGATATCAGAACTGGTCCTACCACACCCACCCCTCCTCCCTAATCATTCACAAACCCGCACTCGCCAGCGTGGTGAAATATGGTTAAACAATCCTCGTAACAGTCACGGCGTAGGGAGGTCTGCATCCAGCAGTGGATTGCAAATTGTGATAACACTACCTGTAGGTGTAGGGAAGCTTTAGAGTGTCCGTACATTCGGGCTGGCTCCCAGCCTGGGAATGACATCTGACTTCGGTTGGCAACTCAACACACTTTGGGTGTGGCTTAACCGTTCCCTTCACCATCCTCACCACTCCATCCATAGCCTCACCACTCCCTCCACCAGCCTCACCACTCCCTCCACCAGCCTCACCACTCCCTCCACCAGCCTCACCACTCCCTCCACCAGCCTCACCACTCCCTCCACCAGATTCACCACTCCATCCACCAACCTCACCACTCCCTCCACCACCCTCACCACTCCCTTCACCATCCTCACCACTCCATCCACCAGCCTCACCACTCCCTCCACCAGCCTCACCACTCCATCCACCAACCTCACCACTCCCTCCACCACCCTCACCACTCCCTCCACCAGCCTCACCACTCCATCCACCAACCTCACCACTCCCTCCACCACCCTCACCACTCCCTCCACCAGCCTCACCACTCCCTCCACCAGCCTCACCACTCCATCCACCAGCCTCACCACTCCCTCCACCATCCTCACCACTCCCTCCACCAGCCTCACCACTCCCTCCACCACCCTCACCACTCTCTCCACCACCCTCACCACTCCCTCCACCATCCTCACCATTCCCCCCACCAGCCTCACCCCAGCCACCAGCCTCACCATTCCCCCCACCAGCCTCACCCCCTCCACCAGCCTCACCCCCCACCCCACCAGCCTCACCACCCCAGACACCCCGCCACGCCTATTCCCGGAGAGCGCCTCTTTCTAGATCCCTCGGCGAGGGGGTTTGGGTGGGGACCCCGTGAGTCACGGGGAGGGGTGGCGGGGATTGTGGGGGGGGGGGGAGATGCTGAATGGGTGCTTGGTGTCTCTTACGGGAATGAGAGGTGGAGGATGGGCGGGGGGGGGCCTTGGGACGTGACTACTCATTGAGGTGTCACGCGCGATCCAGCTGTGTGGTCCGCTGACTCATCACTCTCGCGCACCCGGCTCCCCTTACACTCACAACACACAAATCCTATAAGCCAACCAAGGCAACGGTCCCCCCCCCCCCCGACAGACTGTGAGCGAGTCGCGCCCATGAAGACCGGGTGCTGTGGCCCAGGACTGCGCCCACGTTCTGAGTAGTTCAGGACCGGTTCAGATCGTTGCCACTGAATTGAGTCCGTGAGCGGGAATTGAACTCGGGTCGCCAGTGCCCTGACGACTGGTCTACCGCTCCCGATCACAAAACGAAGACAAAGATCCCCCGTATAGCCTGTAACAAACTGTAGGGGCAAGTGCTGTTAGCGAGCGCCTATAAAGGCAGGCACGGCACACGAGGGGGTGGGTGGCCACCACCACGCCCGGCCGCCTTTGTCTCCCCGGTGGCGATGTTTACTACACATCGCACCGGGTTCTCATTTGAGTCTGAGTCGACCTAGGGAAGGCCCAGGACCGGTTCAGATAATCATCACTTGGTCTTGGCCGTGCGCGGGAATCAAACCCGGGTCGCCAGGGTTCGAAGCGCAGCGTAGCGCTAACCTCTGCACTACCGCACACACGCAGACACACACGCAGACGCACACACACATGAACCCTAGCGCTAACCGCTGCACTGCCCCACACACGCAGACACACACACGCGCAGACACACACGCAGACACACATACACACATACACGCAGACACAACCCTAGCGCTAACCGCTACACTGCCGCACACACGCAGACACAACAAAGATCAAAGATCCCCCGTATAGCCTGAACAGACTGTAGGGGCAAGTGCTGTTAGCGAGCACCTATGAAGGCCGGAACGGTACACGAGGGGGTGGGTGGCCAGCACCACGCCCGACCGCCTTTGTCTCCCTAGTGGCGATGTTTACACACCGCACCAGGTACTCATTTAAGGCTGAGTCGACCTAGGGGAGGCCCAGGACCGGTTCAGATAATCGTCACTGGTGTTAGCCGTGAGCGGGAATCGAACCCGGGTCGCCAGGTTCATAGCGCAGCGCGCTAACCGCTACACTACCGCTCCCCACAACACGCAGACACACACACGCAGACACACGCGCACACCCACGCAGACACACGCGCAGACACCCACGCAGACACACGCGCACACACACACGCGCCCATTCACGCGCACACACACACCACTCATCGGCACGCCCAATGTCGACACTCAAACTCCCGTTTCATTGAATGGACGCAGAACTGAGCCCATTCACAGCGCGCGCGTGTGAATGTTGTTCAATTCTAGATTTGAAGTTTTCGTGACTGCAAGGATTCATACTCTTTGTTTTTTAAAGTCACGTAGGTAAAACATTTAATACATTCAATAAAATAGAATAAAAACAACTCAAATAAAATTAAATAAAACCACGACGTTTCGTGATTTGATTTGTTGCCACTGATTTTAGTCGGTGAGCGGGAACAACTCAAATAAAATGTAATCAAATCACGACGTTTCGTGATTTGATTAAATTTTATTTTAGTTGTTCTCATTCTATTTAATTTTACTTCTTTAAATTTTTACCTACGTGACTTTACCGAAATGTTGTTCAACTTTTTTGTTCTTGTTGATGTTGTTGATGTTTTTTCACGTGTCAACAAAAAATCTCGAACCACCGCCGACCAATCGCGATCAGATTCCTGAGACGCCGTTTTCGTTGCTCCAGAGCGCGGAGCCGACCCTGGGTGGTCCGGCCCACGGCGTCCCCGCGGGGCAGCAGCAGCAGAGGGGCCGTCCATAAATGACGTCACGCGATTTGGGATTTTTGACCTCCCCCCATCGTCACACGGCGTCACAAAAAGTCAGACCCCCCCCCCCTCAAATATGACGTCACAAAGCTCTGCGCCCCCCCCCCCCAAATAAAACATGCTTCAAATCGCTTTAAACAATTGTCATTGTAGTGCGTATTTCATGTGGCGCTGCACTCTGATGTTGTAGGAGAAAACATTTATTTAAAAAGTCTATTTAATTAAGTAGAACGTGTTGTCTATATTGATTTAAAGTTTCGCATTTTGACGTGACGTCACATTACTCAACCCCCCCCCCCCCTCGTCACACATCGTCACAAATGTTTGACCCTAGGTGCGTGACGTCATTTACGGACGGCCCCAGAGGTCACGGGGCGGACTTGCGGAGTGACCACCTCCTCCACGCGTCTGCCAGTCTGCCGTGCAGGTGACCGCACTACCGTGCAGGTGACCGACGTTTCGGTCGTAACACCTGAAGACGGCCGCTTGTGTTACGACCGAAACGTCTGTTTTATTTTATTATTTTTTCTACCCACGTGACTTTACCGAAAGAACCAGAGCGTATGGATTCCTGCGGTCACGAAAGCTTCAAATCTAAATTGCTCGATGGTTCTAATATCCAAGGAACCATCTCTTAGCTTGCGGGTCCGATGCAATACATAGCACAAACCATGCAGTCATAGACTCACGCAGAGAGCAACGGACTGAAACAGCGACCCACAGACTCACACAGAGGGCCACGCACTCACACGCCAAGACCAACAAACTCGCGCAGAGGCCCCCATGTGTGAGACGCCGCGAACACGCCGAGATAGCGACAACACGAAATAGATCATCGTGGGTACTTGTTGAGCCCGCCACGGAGGGAGAGGGAGGCGGGGGGGGAGTCCACGTTGTGTTTGGAAGTTGCCAGGTGAGGGGGGGAGGGGCCCAGGTGAGAGGGGGGGAGCCCAGGTGAGAGAGGGAGGAGCCCAGGTGAGGGGGGGGGGAGGCCAGGTGAGGGGGGAGGAGACCAGGTGAGGGGGGGGGGAACCCAGGTGAGGGGGGGAGCCCAGGTGAGAGGGAAGGAGCCCAGGTGAGAGGGGGGGGAGGCCAGGTGAGGGGGGAGGAGACCAGGTGAGGGGGGGGGAGGAACCCAGGTGAGAGGGGAGGAGCCCAGGTGAGAGGGGAGGAGCCCAGGTGAGAGGGGGGGGGAGCCAGGTGAGATTTCGAGGAGCCCAGGTGAGAGGGGGAGGAGCCAGGTGAGATTTCGAGGAGCCCAGGTGCTGGACACCCCACCCCGCCGCTTTTCTCGGAAGGGGCGGGCGGCCAGCGCGTTTTGAATACACACAGAGAGAGCGCGATTTCTCTACAGCCTCCCTCCCCTCTTGTTCCGTGTCCCCCACCCCCCCACCACCACCACCGCTCCCCGTGGAAGAGGGGACCGTCAGTGCGGCGAGTGGCCGTTGCGTCGTTTCTGGGAAGGAGACGGGAGGCCGCTGCTGCCGCCGCTGCCGCTGCTGCTGTTGCTACTGCTGCTGCTCGGGCTGATTGTGGTTTTGACTTTCGGGTCGAGTCGCCACGGCAGCAGCGCCATCGTTTCCGATAAATCGTTTATCTCCTCCGCTTTATCATCGCCGTTATCATCTCACATTACGCGTCAGCGGCATTGTTACCTCTGTAGCAGCGCTTGCATCTTCACCACCACCACCACCATAGCCATGCGGGTGAGGGGTGGGTGAGGGGTGGGTGAGTTGTAGGTGAGTGGTGGGTGAGTTGTAGGTGAGTGGTGGGTGAGTGGTGGGTGAGTGGTGGGTGAGTGGTAGGTGAGAGGTAAGTGAGTGGTGGGTGAGTGGTGGGTGAGTTGTAGGTGAGAGGTAAGTGAGTTGTAGGTGAGTGGTGGGTGATGGGAAATCGAAGTTTATTTTAGACATCACGTAACACAGCCTGCTGCTCATGCAGCACGCGCTAAGAGCTGCCGCTGTTGTTCGGGCGAGCAGAGGGCGCCTCGTGCAGTCGGCACTGCGCACGAGAGAGCGCGTGGTGGGAACTACGCCCGGCCGCCTTTGTCTCCCCGCTGCTGACGTTTACACACCGCGGCAGTTACTCAGGGACTGCCGCCACACCGAGGTCTCACCGC
Organism: Lethenteron reissneri; assembly: GCF_015708825.2. NCBI lineage: Eukaryota > Metazoa > Chordata > Hyperoartia > Petromyzontiformes > Petromyzontidae > Lethenteron > Lethenteron reissneri. The sequence goes on from NC_083781.1 coordinate 7,609,958, forward strand.
TGGTGGGGAGGAGCGAGATGAGATTGTGATCGCTCTGCGTGAAGCGCGCAGGCCGAATGCCGCTGTTATGTAACGTCGCGAACACTCCGTGCTCTCGGAAGGCGCGCGGGGTGAACGGTTATGGGACGGGGTGGGGGTTTGGGGGGGGTGTGTGAGTGGGAGAAGGGGGGGGGGTATTGCTATGGCCCCGGAAAGCGGTGATTGCTCGTGGTACACAATGGTCGGGGGGGGGGGGTGTAAGACGACCCGTGTGACGGTGACGACGTATGGCTAAGGGGCAGCGTGAGCGATTGCTCGGGGTAGAGTCACGAGGGGTCGGGTTAAAGTGGTGTGAGTAGAGGCATTGCGAGGGGTAGAGGTAGGGGTGATGATGTTAAGGGTTGTGACGAGGAGTACAGAGTTCGCAATAGAGAGATAGCGTTGAGGGCTATGGCTCGAAGCGTGGGGTTGGGGGGCTGGAGGAAGAGGAGGAGGATGAGGAAACGCGGAGTGGAATGGTGACTCCTGAAAATTCCCCGCTGGTGACGGCACGGAAGGTGACGCGCGGCGAGCGGACGGCGCCGCGAAACGGAACCCGCGAGTTCATTCACAGAAGCCACCACCACCACCACCCCCCACCTCCCTCCCTCCATCTCTCTCTTGCCGACCGATCGATCGCTCATTCAGCGGAACGATCGCGGCCACGTGCGTGAGTGCATCGTGAGACAGCGGGTGGTGCAAGTAGTTGGCAACACTGGGCGCACTGCGCACACGGACCCAGCGACGCGAGTTCGAGTCCCGCTCACGGACGAATATCCGAAATGGTTCTTAGTCTCCCCCAAGGTCGACTCAGCACTCTACAAAGACCCCCCCCCCCCCCCCCCCCATGTAGCCTTAACAGACTGCTGGGAAAAGTGCCGCTCGTTCGCACCTGTTGGTGTGGCCAGAACCACGCCCGGCCGCCTTTGTCTCCCCAGTGGTGATAGTTACACATCAAACCAGGTACTAATCTAAGTCGACTTAGGGGAAGGGCAATACATTGGTCAAAGATGTTGGCCGTGAGCGGGAATCGAACTGGGGTCGTGCGTGTCTCGCACCGCTCATTGGAGGTGCGGGGGGAGGACAACAGACGAGTTTTTCAATCTGGATTTGAAAGTGATATAGCTCCAGTGGCTTCCTAATATCTGAAGGAGGCAAGAGCGTTCCAGACGGCCACAGAAGGGCGCCTGAAAGCACCGCGCGACGGTGCGGTGACCGCCGATGGCCCAGCGGGTCGCCGCGCTAACCGCTGCGCCACCAATCCCCCGTCCGCAACCAACGCCAGCTCTGGTCCACAGCGCCGGCAGGCAAATTGCGACACCAGCCAGGTGAGCGGCGGGGCGGGTGAATCAAGGGGCACGTGAGTCACGGGGGCAAGGGAGGCAGAGGAAGACCACCTCGCACCATCGCTGCGTCACCCACGCACGCGAGGAATGTTTGAGATTTTTTATCGAGAAGTTGCCGAGCACAGCAGACACTGGAGACTCAAAGCGTCGGGCAGCCGGCAACGGGACGCACACGTCACCGCGTGTCTTGTCGAGTTGAATGGCCGAGAATGTTAACGAAGCCGTTGGTTTCCGTGCCTTACTGTTGCCAAGTATCCAGCGAGAATTATTGAGGTATCTGTCTGACCGCCAGAGGTCGCACCAGAGTCGCAAACGGGTACCCGTACCCGGCCGGGTACGGGTAGCCGGGTATAGGGTAGGGTACGGGTATCGGGTACCCGATTGCGACCTCTGCTGACGGCTCCTCTGTGGCCGGGCGGGTTGGACAAAGAGCGCCGGTCCTGCCTCGTGATTGGACCACTCAACCGGGGCCGCGTGTGATGTCTGCGGCCGCGTGCCGTTCATGAACACAGGATGATGGCCATGATGATGGCGGCGGCGGCGACGACGACGCTGCCCTCGACCGGAGTGCAGAATTAACCACCGCTCGGTCTCGTGTCGTGACGCAGACAGCGGCCAGCTGTGCCAACGTCGCAAGCGGCGTCTGGGGAAGGGACATCTCGCGTCTGTGAGGGTGCCCTCCCCCATCCGCCACCGCCCGCCGGGGACAAAGAAGCAGAGAGTTCGCCAGAAGTGGAAGTCGCTTTGGTTTATTTCGTCTCAGAAGCTCAAAGGCTCGCGCTCCCTCGTGCTCCTCGTTCACAATCATGTGAATCATCGACCACATCGCTCACCAACACCACAGTCACCGCCGCCACCACCATCAGCACCTCCACCACAATCACCACCATCGCAATCCCCACCATTCTCGCCATCATCGTGGTTGTCGACCGCGCACCAAACCCATCCATATAACTTGTGTCACCATCGCAGTCAACATCACCACCACTGCCGCAGCAGTCGTGACATGGTGGTGGTGGGTGGTGGTGGGTGGTGGTGGTGGGTGGTGGGTGGTGGTTGTGGTGGGTGGTGGGTCGTGGTGGTGGTGGGTGGTGGTGGGTGGTGGTGGTGGGTGGTGGTGATGGGTGGTGGTGGGTGGTGGTGGTGGGTGGTGCTTGACCTGACGGCCATCGTGGACTCCGTATAAATACTGCACACAATAAATATATCTTCCTCGCCGCGCACGCGAAACGTGACCCTTGACACCGACATTGACACCACAGTGAACACGTGGCCGTATTGCCTGTAAACACGGGAATTCAAGTAAAGTCTCACCCAGCCGTCCGGATCCGACGCGGCCTCAACCTTCACGCGCCCCACCTGCCCCTCCCGCGTCCCTCCATCACTCCCCCAGAGCTCTCACCAACGCTCCCCTCCATCTGCGAGCTCTCTTGTTCTCTTCATCTCTTCAGTTGCAGGTCGTCTCATTGCCCAGGATCAGAGCAACCCTAAGTCCCTCCATCGCAGGTCTCCGCGTTGCCAGGTCACCTCTTCCACAGTCCATGGAACACATGTTCCTCCCCCCCCCCCCAGTTGTGCCGTGAGCCCCCCCCCTCCCCAGTTGTGCCGTGAGCCCCCCCCCCCCAGTCTCTATTGCATCATAATAATAATAATAAAATAATCTACAAAACCACGTGGTGCACTGCGAACTCAGCCCTGGCAGGCACCCAACGTCCACCTTTCACAGTCACTCCGTGCGCGTGGTGGTGGAGTCGTGGGGTGTGGGGGGGGCCTTAGACATCCGCCATGGCTTTGGCACGGAGCCCCCCCCCCCCTCCGACAGAGTCCCAGCAGACAACCGGCAGAGTCACGTGTCCCGGCTTTACCCCCCACCACCCCAACACGCACCTCCTCCCAAATCGTTTGCAGGCGGTCATCGCCCCCGCCCCCTCTCTCCCTCTCCCCGTCACAGCTGGTAGGGGTACGTCTCGAGGTATCCCTGCAGCAGAGAGGGCAGCTGTAGCTGCTCGGGCTTGCGTCCCGCGAGCGCGCGGTGCACCGCCTTGCGCGCGAGGTGCTGCAGCTGCGGCACGCGCGTGTGGCGCAGAGGCCGCGTGAGCAAAAGCGGCGTGCGTCCCTTGCCCGCCACACCGGCAGCCGCTCTCGCCGCCGCCGCCGCCTCCTCCTCCTCCCGCTGCTGCTGCTGCTGCTGCTCCCGCTGCTGCTGCTGCGCTCGCCGCTTCTCTGCTACGGACCCCCTCTCCGTGACCGCGAGGGGCCCCCCTCTCTGTGCGTGCCGGTGGGATGCACCCCCACCACGGCCACCAGCCCCGCTCTGCGCGGCGGCGTTGTCGGCGTTGTTGTTGTTGTCGCCGTTGTTGAAGTCGACGCCGGGGGGTCCCGCAGGACGCACGTAGTGCTCCAGGAGCCTGAGCACGCAGTCGAAGCCGGGCAACGCGTCCCTGCGCTGGCTGCACTCGAGGCGGAACCGCCCCGCGTGCAGCTGCACCCGCACGCTCGTGGCGCCGAGCCGCGTGCGCAGCGTGAGGCTGAAGAGGTGGCGCGGGTCGGTGCTGTCGCGCACCAGGAAAGTGCCCACGGGCTGCGAGGCGAGCAGACGCCGAGCCTCGGGCCCGGCCACGGAGCCCCAGTAGAAGCCGCTCTCGGCCAGGGCCGCCACCGTGCGCTGCACGGCGAGAAGTTCCTGCGCAGAAGTGAACGAGCGAAGCCGCGTGGCCACGGGTGCCGCGTCCACTACCGTCACCGCCACCGCCGACGAGGAGGAGGAGGAGCGAGGGGGTCGAGGCAGCGGAGGGGACACGGGGCCCGGGTGCGGGGCCCACGCGCGCGGCTCCCTCCAGAGGCGCGCGGCTCGTGAGTCGGTGCCGGGCTCGCCAGCGAAGGGGCGACTCTCGGTGGAAGCGGCGGCGCTCCCCGCGGCGACCACGCGCACTCCCATCGCGGACGCTGCGTCCAACTCGCGGCGACCTGGCAGGGGAGGGAGCGGGGTTAGAGGTCAGCGAAGCTGTCGGTGCTGAACCTCAACTGGGCAATGACCTTAGCGATGGTTCTAAGACTGCTCCCAAATGTGACGAACTTTGAGCGTGGTGATAGCCCCTAAGCCTGACCGCCCAAAGCAAGGAGTTGCACTTCGATGCTGCATGAATACACAACACGCGATGGTGTGTTTGTGCCCTAACCCTGATCACTGACACTACTTGACCCTGACCCTAACCTTAGCCCAGACCCTGCTCATGAAGCTAAACACTCATTGCTGATCCAAACATGACCCTGACCTTGACCAGGTGAACATACGTGACAGGCTCTGGGTTGAAGTCGTTTGGGAGTAAACAGCCAAAACGCCCCAGCAGCGTATCAAGTTGATCGCGCCGTTACATGTCACATGCCACATGTCACATGTCGCCTGCCACCTACGCGTGTTAACATGTCACCAGGCACGGAGGGGGGGGGGGGGGGAGCGCCACGGGGCGCCGAGGGGGACCCGCTTACCCGGGCAGATGAACCCCATGGGCCGACGGAGTCCACTCCTCCTCTCGGCGTGCGCTCGAATCCCGATACGGGGCCGACGTAACGAGCGTGTCCCGGTAAACCGAAGCGTTGGTTCCCCGGGGGGTGAGGGTCGGGGTGAGTCCTGTAGTGTACGAGTCCCGGAGCGTTGGTTCCCGTGGGAGCCCTTGAGTGTACGGGTCCCCTGCGCGTGGGTCGCCGTGCGCGACTACCACCCGTCGTGGTTCAATCTGCCGCGACTGCGAACGCCTCTGGCTCGCGTCTTCTGTGCCTCATTTAAGAGAGCTGGGGGGAGGGAGGCAGGGGGAGGGAGGGGATTGGGGGCACTGGGTGGAGGGGCTGAGTTTCCTCAATACACGCGACGCGCACGTGGTTTCGCGGAAGAGATTCGCGCTGGGATTCTAGTAAGTACGCCTTACAGGAAGAGCAGCCCCGCCCCCACGCCGCCCCAACACCACCACCACCGCCGCCGTGTACACAGGGGCGAGCCCTCATCATAAGCCGGGCTCCCCCCCTCCCCTCCCTCTCGTTTACGTTTCTGTAAAGGCAGCGAGCGGGCAGGAGAGTACACGATGTTCCCTTTCGATTCACACAAAGAGCCCAGAGCCGAGTGATGCGAATAGCCCGGCTCCATAGCCCCCCCCCCCACACACCCCCACCCCCCCACACACACACACCCCCTCATTCATCCTTTACCTCACCCGTTTCTTGTGCCGGCCACTCACCGACTGACTCAACCTTCTCTCACTCCCCTCGCTTCTCACTCAAACCGCACTCGGCCACGGCGGGCACTCATTCGCTCGCTCGATCGCTCGAGTCGTTCGTTCGCCTTGTCGGACTGTGTTTGGGTCGCACGCGTTGTCGGCGAGCGCACCTATTAAGGCCGGACGCGGCACACGAAGGGGTCGAGGGCCAGCGCGGCCGCCTTTGTATCTCCAGATTCTCATTTGAGGCTGAGCCGACCACCATACACCGCACTCAACTCTGCACACACTGAGACTAATTGACTCACTGTACCACAAACCCACCCGCTCGCCTGCCCCTTCACTCGCCTGCTCACTCAAACACTCACTCACCCACCGGCTCATCTCATCAACTCACGCTCACTCACCGAGTCAGTAAGTAAGCGGGTTAGTGAATGAGCTGGTGAGTGGCTGAGTGAGTGACCAGATGAGTGAGTGGCTGAGTGAGTGATCGGGTAAATCAGTCGCTGCGTAAGTGATCAGGTGAGTGGCTGAGTGAGTGAGCAAGTGGGTGATTGGCTGAGTGAGTGGGCGAGCAGGTGAGTGATTGGCTGAGTGAGTGAGCAGGTGAGTATGTGGTTGAGTGAGTGATCAAGTGAGTGAGTGGCTGAGTAAGTGAACAGGTAATTGAGTGGCTGAGTGAGTGATCAAGTGAGTGATTGGCTGAGTGAGTGAGCAGGTGAGTGACTGAGTGATCAAGTGAGCGAGTGGCTGATTGAGTGACTAGGTGAGTGAGTGAGCAGGTGAGTATGTGGCTGAGTGAGTGATCAAGTAAGTGAGTGGCTGAGTGAGTGATAGGGTGAGTGATTGGCTGAGTGAGTGGGTGAGCAGGTGAGTGAGTGGCTAAGTGAGTGATCAAGTGAGTGAGTGGCTGAGTAAGTGAACAGGTAATTGAGTGGCTGGGTGAGTGAGCAAGTGAGTGATTGACTGAGTGAGTGAGTGAGCAGGTGAGTGAGTGACTGAGTGATCAAATGAGTGAGTGGCTAAGTGATCAAGTAAGTGAGTGGCTGAGTAAGTGATCAAGTAAGTGAGTGGCTGAGTGAGTGAGTGAGCAGCTGAGTGAGTGGCTAAGTGATCAAATAAGTGAGTGGCTGAGTGAGTGAGCAGGCGAGTGACTGAGTCAGTGAGCGAGTCTCTCTTCTTGGAAGCCCCCAAGGACTTGAAGGTAAAGCACCGAGTTCCGGAGGGTCCCGAGTTCGCCGAGTTCCAACTCTGAACGCCACCGTCTCGCGATCGGGACCACACGGGCGGGGCATGGGGCGCACTGCCCGGTTCCGGTCTCAACCCGGTCACCAACGACTAAGCCAAAACACCGCATTGTATCATAATCCTCCTCCTCACCATCATCACCATAACGCGATGCAATGCAGATACGTGACGCGGCGTCTGGAGCTGACCGCAATCTCATCGCGATGTGCAGAGACGGCGGGCGTCATCTGCGGTGAGTCATGGGTCTCAATGTGACTCCATGGGTCTCTGTGTAGTCTGTGGGTCTACGTGTGAGTCTGTGGGTCTCTGTGTGAGTCTGTGGGTCTACGCGTGAGTTTATGGGCCTGTGTGAGTATGTGGGTCTACGTGTGAGTATGTGGGTCTCTGTGTGAGTATGTGGGTCTCTGTGTGAGTCTATGGGTCTACGTGTGAGTATGTGGGTCTCTGTGTGAGTATGTGGGTCTCTGTGTGAGTCTATGGGTCTACGTGTGAGTATGTGAGTCTCTGTGTGAGTCTGTGGGTCTACGTATGAGTCTATGGGCCTGTGTGAGAGTCTATAGGTCTCCCTTGTGAGTCTATAGTCCTGTGTGTAAGTATATGGGTCTCCCTTGTGAGTCTATGGGCCTGTGTGTGAGTCTATGGGTCTCCCTTGTGAGTCTATGAGCCTGTGTGTGAGTCTATGGGTCTCCCTTGTGAGTCTATGAGCCTGTGTGAGGGTATATGGATCTCTGTGCGAGTCTGTGGGCCTATGTGTGAATCTATGAATCTCTGTGTGAGTATATGGCTCTCTGTGTGAGTATATGGGTCTCTGTGTGAGTTTATGGATGGCTGTGTGAGTCTGTGGGTCTCTGTCTGAGTCTATGGATCTCCGCGTGAATATTTGGGTCTCTGTCTGAGTCTGTGTGTCTCTGTGTGAGTCTGTGGGAGAGGGGCAGGCAGTCACAGGCAGGGAAGAGCAGGAAGGTCTTGAGCCTGGACTTGCACGGGGACAAGAAAAATGTCGGCACCACTGGCGCCTGGGGGATGCGAGCTCCAGACAGTGGGGGCAGCAGAGAGAAATGAGCGACCTCCCACTGAGCGACATTCATTAGTCCTCGCAGACGGACTGCGAGCACTGATGTTCGGCTCTGCGTCGACCGTGTAAGTTGGTTTCCGATGGTTCGCCGCGGTGGTCTGTCCATGCTGTCGAGGAGGGTGCTGCGTGCGGGTGGGTGGATATCACTCGCCACTGATGTTAGCCGGGAGCGGAGGGGGTGGCACTGGAACACAGGAGGCCGCCGCCGGGTTCGTCGAGCAGTGCGCTGGGCACTGCACCACCCCCTTCTCCATAACAACAACAACAACGACACTAATGGTTGACCCACGAGAGCCTCGCCGTGACTCGTCGTGAACAACGCTGCTGCTGCTTCTGCGTGGTGGTTGTGGTGGTGGTTGTGGTGGTTGTGGTGGTGGTGGTTGTGGTAGTGGTTGTGGTTGTGGCGGTGGTGGTTGTGGTGGTGGTGGTGGTGGTTGTGGTGGTTGTGGTGTTGGTGGTGGTGGTGCTGCTGCGTGGTGGTGGTTGTGGTGGTAGTGGTGGTTGTGGTGGTGGTGGTGGTGGTTGTGGTGGTGGTTGTGGTGGTGGTTGTGGTGGTGGTGGTTATGGTGGTGGTGGTGGTGCTGCTGCGTGGTGGTGGTTGTGGTGGTGGTGGTTGTGGTGGTGGTTGTGGTGGTGGTGGTTGTGGTGGTGGTGGTTGTGGTGGTGGTTGTGGTGGTGGTGGTGGTTGTGGTGGTGGTGGTGGTGGTGCTGCTGCGTGGTGGTGGTTGTGGTGGTGGTTGTGGTGGTGGTGATGGTTGTGGTGGTTGTGGTGGTGGTTGGGCCGTGACCCTGTGATGCCGCCGCCACGAAGCCGTTCGGCAGGCACCAAATCCCCGACCTCGCCACCACCAAGCAACGGAGCCGACCCCGCGTCCCCCTCACCTCACCTCACATGAACACACCCGCACTCATTTCCCCCCCCCCCATAGAGCTCCGAGGGGAGGTCGCCTGGCCGACCGGTTTTTATCCGAGAGACCCTTATCGGGATTAATTCTCACGGTTTCCGGCGATCAGGGAATTGGATGACCTCCCCCGTGCTACGTGGCACCGCGGCGCTGCGGCCGGCCTTAATATGGTGTGGTCGCAGCGTGGGGCATCCGGCCACCGCGGTTGAGGCGCATTTCCCCCCACACACACTCCCACGGGTCGACGGGGCGAGCAGGGGAGGTACGGGACAGCATGAATAGCGGGGTCACAGGGGCTGTTGCGCATAGTCATGGAGGGTTGGGATAATTGCGCTTGAGCGCGCAGGCCCCATTGTTAGGAAGGGTAAGGGAGTAATTAGGATGTACGCCGCCAACGTCGCTCACTGATTAGCATATCAACAGCGCCCGGGAACCGCCGTGCGCGGGCTTGGGGTGCACGAGCTCATTGTTCAGCGCAGCATCCCCTTTGAGGTAGGGAGGATAAATAGAGGAGCGCAGAGGGGAAATCGCTCTTCTCTCCAGCGCCAGGCGACAGGACGCTCTCCAGTCCAGCGACCCGATCGTCCGTGAGACGCATCGAGGTGCGCTGCGAGCACGGGATCAACGAACCGCCGTGGGCATCCAGCAGGAACGCGTGATCCGTGGAGAGACAACGCAGCGTCTGCAGGTGAACGAGGGCGTGCGGCGAGCTATGCCTCTCACACGAGCTCGCGGAGGGACGGACCAGGGAGGGGAGCCGTCGGGCGATGAGCCCAGCGACGGCAGCAGCTGCTCGCAGAGCAGCGAGGGGTCGGCGCACGGCGGAGCCCCTGCCATAGGCACGGAGCAGGGAGGGACTCCGGGGACCAGCGGCCCCAATAACTTGGTGCCAGAAGTGGGACGAACCCTCACATCTTCACGGGAAGGTGGCGCGCTACTCCACGCAAAGGTAAGGCATGTGTTCACCGGCCAGGGGACCCCTACATGGAAAGCGTTTTCCCGTAATATCATAGGGGCTAAAGAGCTTAATGGCTGGTCGGACGCGCAGGCATTGCGACATCTTACGTTAAACTTAGACGGGCGGGCAGCCGACTTTGTAGAGGCACTACCCGAAAGCGCGCAAACCCAACTAGAAGAACTAATGCGTAGATTAGACCTGCGTTTCGGCACGCGCAACGCGATACGGGCGAAGACCGCCTTAGAGGCGCGCCGACGCCAAACTGGCGAGGACTTCCGAGACTACGCTGAGGACGTGCGATCACTAACCCGGATCGCCCGTCCAGAGTTCTCGAAGGAGGTCATTGACGCGCTAGCTGCAGACAAGCTACTCAGGTACCTAGCTCGCACCGCGTGGTGGCAGCCCAAAAAGAGTAGCGCAGGCCTCCCTTTCGATACCCTAGTCGAGCAAGCGCTGGAGTGTGAGGAGCTCTCCAGCGAACGCGCGCAGCTCCGAGGGTCGGGACAGGAGTACACCGTGGCGAGCCTGATCCCTGACGAAGAGGAGGATGAGGATGAGCCCGCCAGCCCCATGGGGAGACGGGCAAGAGAGGCCCAGAAACCCCGCGAGACAACCCCGGGTTGGGTAGCTGGTAGACCGGCATGGGAGATATTGCTGGCCGAGTAGACCGAATGGACGGTAAGGTAACCCAAGTAGGGGAGAGGGTAACCCACGTAGGTGAGAGGGTAACCCAGGTACGCGAGGAAGCGAATAAAAATATGAAGACCCTCCAGTCTGAGATGGGGGAACTACGCTCGACCGTAGGGGGGCTGGCCGGGAGAGTAGCCCAATTAGAGTCCGACGTGGGACAACTGCGTACTGGGGGAGGGAGAGGGAGCGGACAGGGGACCCGCTACGGAGCCGCCCCCCCTCCCCGGGCATGTTATATGTGCGACCGCCGAGGGCATCTAGTGAGAGACTGTCCTGAAATCACCCGAGCTAGGCAGACGCGGGGGTTAAACTCCAACGCCCCCTAGAAAGCGGACCAACTAGGGGTGCAATCGACGCGGTCCCGATACAAAGAGACGATAATGAGAATAATGGCGAGCGAGTGATCTCCACACAGGTTCCAGCAACAACGCCCACAGAAACGGTGACTCCTGGCGACTGGCTACGGGAGCTGGTGGCGGGGATCACGGGGGCCACGTCGCTGGTGGAAGGGGAGGTAAACGGAGTGCGTACCCGAATTCTGCTGGACACGGGGGCGGTGGCCTCGCTCGTGAGCGCAGCGCACTGCAGCATGATCGGGGTCGACGTGCGTCACCTGCAGGCACCGGACCGCGCGCTGCACACGGCGAGCGGAGCCGGAATGGGGCTGCTGGGGAGAGCCACCTTAGAGGTCCGCATAGGCAGCCAGGGGTGCACCCAGGAGTTCTACGTGTCGAGTGCGTTGTGTCACGAGTGTATCGCAGGTACCGACCTCTTAGAACGGCTGGGACTCAACGTGCAACCCCGCCAGCGATGCGCCACCGTGGAGAGCAACGGCGAGCGGATACCGTTCCTGGGACGAGAACCGACGCGCCCCCGCTTCACACCTGTGGCCGCTATCCTGGCGACGGCAGTCACCATCGGGCCGCTCACCGAGATGCTGGTGCCGGTGGCAACATCCCCCACCGACCCCGCGCTCCGACCATCAGGGGAGGTAATGCTAACTCCTCACCCGGAGTTGGCAAAACGGTATGGGATAGTGGGATCCGCCACGTTGGTAAACGCAGATGGGGACCGATTGTTTATGCGGATGTTTAACCCCCACAGTTCCCCAGCGATACTGCGACGGCGCACCCCGATAGCCACCGTACACCCCCTGCACGCACGCCACTCTAACGACTCGGTGTTCGCACTCTGGGCTGAGGACACCGGTCGTCCTGAGGGTGACCAGGACCTGGCCTGGCGAGTCGGCCTGACTCCCCGAGCCGAAGTCGTTCCCCTGCTCGACGCGTTACATGTACCATGGGCGGATTTACCTAAGGGAGAGGCCGATCGGCTGCGCGAGTTACTGCGGGAGTATGCCGACGTGTTCAGCGAACACGACTCGGACGTGGGTCGGACCGACCTTGTTAAGCACCAAATTGACACCGGTGCAGCCCGACCCATCAAACTCCCTGCATACCGAGTGGGCGCACCCAAACGCACCCAGATCAAAGAGGCGGTTGGGGACATGCTTCGCGATAACATAATTCAGCCCTCGGCGAGCCCCTGGTCAGCCCCGGTGGTACTAGTAACGAAAAAGGATGGGTCAACCCGGTTCTGCGTCGATTATCGTAAACTGAACGCAGTCACGCTCGGCGACGCCTTCCCCATACCCCGCATCGACGACACTTTTGACAGCCTTGCCGGAGCGCGATATTTTTCCACCCTCGATCTCGCGTCCGGGTACTGGCAGGTGGAGATGGCGGAGGAGGATCGGCCGAAAACCGCATTCACCACCCCGATGGGACTATTCGAGTTTCGAGTACTCCCGTTCGGACTCACCAATGCACCCGCGACGTTCCAGCGGCTGATGGAGTTGGTGATGCGGGGTTTGCAATGGGAACAGTGCCTGATTTACTTGGACGATGTGATCGTGTTCAGTAGATCTTTGTCTGAGCATTGGTCCAGGCTACGAGAGGTGTTCCAGCGACTGCGAGCGGCTCATCTCAAGCTCAAGCCACGTAAGTGTTACATCGCACAACGCGAGGTGGGGTACCTCGGGCATCGCGTCAGCGAGGCAGGCGTGCGTACCGATCCGGAGAAGGTACGCGCCGTAGTGGAGTGGCCACGGCCAAGGAATCTGACGGAGATCAGATCATTTTTGGGGCTCGCCACCTATTATCGTCGATTTGTAAAGGGATTCAGCGAGATCGCACGCCCCCTCACCCAACTCACTTCCCCTAAGCACCCCTATCAGTGGACGGGGGCCTGCCAGATGGCCTTCACCACTCTTAAAGACCACCTCACCCACGCCCCCACCCTCGCTTTCCCCGATTTTACCACCGATTTTATTTTGGACACCGACGCCTGCAGCAGCGGGCTGGGCGCGGTGTTGTCACAGGTACAGGATGGGACGGAACGAGTCATCGCGTACGCCAGCCGGACCTTGAGTGGGGCCGAGCTGAACTATTGCGTGACCCGCCAAGAGTTGTACGCCGTGATTTTCGCATGTAAGCAGTTCCGGCCGTATTTGTACGGCATGAGATGTCGCGTACGCACTGACCATTATGCTCTTCAGTTCCTTCTTACATTCAAGGAGCCGCGGGGGCAGATGGCCCGTTGGTTGGCGCAGTTGCAGGAGTACAACCTGCAAATCGAGTATCGGGCTGGCCGGACGCATGCAAACGCGGACGCCTTGTCGAGGCGGCCCACGGTGTACGCCGAGACAAGGGCGGAGGAGGCCTGCCCCTGTTTCACGGGGGGACGCTGCCGGCAGGCAACGGACCCCCGAGAGGCTGCGGCCACTGACCCCCCCCCAGCGAGAGAGAGTGCAGTGTGCGCCACAGAGACCCTCACAGGTGGCACCGAGGATCCCGTCGACCGCCCGGCAAGCGCGGGACCCGCGGCTCGGGACCCGATCGGACGGATCCAGGAGGACGTCGGCTGCGCCTTCCCGGGCCTGAACGACGAGCAGCTGAGACAGACCCAGCAGCGAGATCCGGATCTGGCGGCCGTGGAGGCAGCACTGCGGGAGGAAAAGAGCGCCCTACCAGGACCCTGGAGCGGTTTGTATGGCCGGTTGTGTGTGCAGAACGGAGTGGTACGGGAGTTAACCGAGGCCGGCCAGCCGGGGTGCATCTGTGTTCCTGCCCAGGTGCGACCCCAGCTGCTACGGCTGGTGCATGACCACCCACTCGGGGGCCACGATGGGGAACGACGCACTCGAGAGACCCTGCGTCGCCAGTATCTCTGGCCCAAATTGGCACAAGACGTGGCGGCCTGGGTACAGGGCTGCCGCGCCTGTCAGCAGTGCGGGCCGAAACCGGCACGATACCAGGTACCCCTAAGGCCGTTCCGCGTCAGCCGCACGAATCAGCTGGTCGGGATCGATCTACAGGGGCCATTCCCACGATCCCATCGAGGCAACCGGTATATTCTAGTCGCAGTAGAGTATTTCACCCGCTACCCCGTGCCAGTGGCCATCCCTGATAAAACGGCCTTGGTGGTGGCCCGGGCATTCGTAGAACATTACGTACTCAAGCACGGGATCCCGGAACGAGTCCTCACCGACCAGGGTAGCGAGTTCGAGGCCGAGCTGTTCCAGGCACTGTGCCGAGAATTCGGAATCCAGAAGGACCGAACCACAGCGTATCACCCCCAAGCGAACGGTATGGTAGAGCGCATGAATCAGACCCTAGCGGGGAAACTCAAACGTATGGCGGCCGCAAATCAACGGGATTGGGATGAACACCTCCCCTACGCCCTTTTCGCCTACGCCACCACCGTACACACGTCGACGGGACAAACCCCGTTTTTAATGATGTTCGGCCGTGAGTCTCGTTTACCCGCAGATCTGCTATTCGGCGTCCCTTCCCCCCAGCCGGAGGAGGGAAGCCGCCCCGTGGAACATCTGTTGGAGACCCTGCGAGAAGCCCGAGGCCGAGCATACCCGCAAGGGGAAGCCGCGCATCGGCGGCAGGAACAGGGCACCCGACCCCGCATGGAACCCCCCTTATTCCTGACAGGCGCTAAGGTGTGGCTACACACCCCTCGCGTCGGGGCCGGGCAGGTGGGGAAACTGACGACCTACTGGCGGGGACCCTGGACCGTGGTGCGGCAGATATCCCCCTGGACGGTACTAATTTACGGTGGGGAGAGGGGTCGAGAGACGGTGGTCAATGTCCGCCGCTTAAAACCATGGAAAGCGGCCCCGGCGAGAGAGGACTCCGTCACCCGAAAGCCCCGAAATCCCAGAGTACCCGCACCCCTCGTGTTGGGGGGCCTCGCACACTACATGGGCCCCGCCGGGTCCCCGAGACGCCCCGATCCAGTCCGGAGACGGCGCGGACGACGGCCACTAAACCCTTCCGCTGCTGAGTTTGTGCCCCAGCCCACAGGTGCCGGGGGACGGGGAGAGCCGCTGGAGTGGAGGAGGAGACCGCCGCAGGAGCTACAGAGGACGGAACCACCCGCCCCGAGGCCAGCCACCAGGTCCGGACGGATCCCCCGGACCCCGCAACGTTTCCTCGTGGGCGCGGCCCAAGCGAGGTGCTCCAGTCAACCCGGGACGGGGACTGGCACCTCGGGGGGCTATGTGATGCCGCCGCCACGAAGCCGTTCGGCAGGCACCAAATCCCCGACCTCGCCACCACCAAGCAACGGAGCCGACCCCGCGTCCCCCTCACCTCACCTCACATGAACACACCCGCACTCATTTCCCCCCCCCCCCATAGAGCTCCGAGGGGAGGTCGCCTGGCCGACCGGTTTTTATCCGAGAGACCCTTATCGGGATTAATTCTCACGGTTTCCGGCGATCAGGGAATTGGATGACCTCCCCCGTGCTACGTGGCACCGCGGCGCTGCGGCCGGCCTTAATATGGTGTGGTCGCGGCGTGGGGCATTCGGCCACCGCGGTTGAGGCGCATTTCCCCCCACACACACTCCCACGGGTCGACGGGGCGAGCAGGGGAGGTACGGGACAGCATGAATAGCGGGGTCACAGGGGCTGTTGCGCATAGTCATGGAGGGTTGGGATAATTGCGCTTGAGCGCGCAGGCCCCATTGTTAGGAAGGGTAAGGGAGTAATTAGGATGTACGCCGCCAACGTCGCTCACTGATTAGCATATCAACAGCGCCCGGGAACCGCCGTGCGCGGGCTTGGGGTGCACGAGCTCATTGTTCAGCGCAGCATCCCCTTTGAGGTAGGGAGGATAAATAGAGGAGCGCAGAGGGGAAATCGCTCTTCTCTCCAGCGCCAGGCGACAGGACGCTCTCCAGTCCAGCGACCCGATCGTCCGTGAGACGCATCGAGGTGCGCTGCGAGCACGGGATCAACGAACCGCCGTGGGCATCCAGCAGGAACGCGTGATCCGTGGAGAGACAACGCAGCGTCTGCAGGTGAACGAGGGCGTGCGGCGAGCTATGCCTCTCACACGAGCTCGCGGAGGGACGGACCAGGGAGGGGAGCCGTCGGGCGATGAGCCCAGCGACGGCAGCAGCTGCTCGCAGAGCAGCGAGGGGTCGGCGCACGGCGGAGCCCCTGCCATAGGCACGGAGCAGGGAGGGACTCCGGGGACCAGCGGCCCCAACAACCCTCCGGCGGGGTGAGGGGTGCTTGGGGTCTCGCCCCCCTTGATAAATAACAGTGCCCCCCACACCCCACACACACACCCGCCCACACACCCCCATCCCACACATACACCCGCCCACACACCCCCACACACACACACCCGCCCACCCCCCCCCACACACCCCCCCCCACACACTCCCCACTCCCGCCCACACCCCCCCCAACACCCCTAACACCCCCCCCCCCCCCCACACACACCCGCCCACTACACCCCCCACACACACACACCCACAGGGAGGGGTGCATGGGGAGGGGGGGTGGTGAGGTGGGAGGCAAATTGTCCCCAGCTGCTTGGGGGTTGGATACATCCAGCACGCGAAGTGAGCTCACTCGCACAGACGCACACACAATCATGCAGACGGTCACAACAGACATTCACACGGACACACACGCAACAGACTCGTGCAGACACACGCGCTCAATACACTCACTCACGGCACTAACTCACCCACTCACTCGCCCACTCACTCAGCCACTCACTCTCCCAATCACTCACCCACTCACGCACTCATCCACCTACTCACCTACTCACTCGCCCACTCACTCAGCCACCCACTCACCCACTCACTCGCCCACTCACTTAGCCACCCACTCACCCACTCACTCACCCACTCACCCACGCACTCGCCCACTCACTTAGCCACCCACTCACCCACTCACTCACACAGACGCACACACAATCACGCAGACGGTCACAACAGACATTCACACGGACACACACGCAACAGACTCGTGCAGACACACGCACTCAATACACTCACGGCACTAACCCGCCCACTTACTCAGCCACTCACTCATCCACTCACTCTCCCAATCACTCACCCACTCACTCAGCCACTCACTCACTCACTCACCCACTCACTCGCCCACTCACTCATCCACCTACTCACCTACTCACTCACACAGACGCACACACAATCACGCAGACGGTCACAACAGACATTCACACGGACGCACACGCAACAGACTCGTGCAGACACTCTCGCTCAATACACTCACTCACGGCACTAACTCACCCACTTACTCAGCCACTCACTCACCCACTCACTCTCCCAATCACTCACCCACTCACTCAGCCACTCACCCACTCACTCAGCCACTCACCCACTCACTCAGCCACTCACTCATCCACCTACTCACCTACTCACTCGCCCACTCACTCAGCCACCCACTCACCCACTCACTCGCCCACTCACTTAGCCACCCACTCACCCACTCACTCACCCACTCACCCACTCACTCGCCCACTCACTTAGCCACCCACTCACCCACTCACTCACACAGACGCACACACAATCACGCAGACGGTCACAACAGACATTCACACGGACACACACGCAACAGACTCGTGCAGACACACTCGCTCAATACACTCACTCACGGCACTAACTCACCCACTTACTCAGCCACTCACTCACCCACTCACTCAGCCACTCACTCACCCAACCACTCACCCACGCACTCGCCCACTCACTCAGCCAATCACTCGCCCACTCACTCACCCACTCACTCGCCCACTCACTCAGCCACCCACTCACCCACTCACTCACCCACTCACTTAGCCACCCACTCACCCACTCACTCACCCACTCACCCACTCACTCGCCCACTCACTTAGCCACCCACTCACCCACTCACTCACACAGACGCACACACAATCACGCAGACGGTCACAACAGACATTCACACGGACACACACGCAACAGACACACGCACTCAATAAACTCACTCACGGCACTAACTCACCCACTTACTCAGCCACTCACTCGCCCACTCACTCAGCCACTCACCCACTCACTCGCCCACACACTCATCCACACACCCTCTCACTCACCCACTCACTCACTCACCCACCCACTCACTCATCCACTCACTCACGCACGCCCAACTCACTCCTCACGGTGCGTGATGGTTGCGGGCGGCAGTCGCGGCTCCCGTGCGGAGCTCTGCGTGGCTCCCGCTACCTCCTTCCATAAACCCCCCCCCCCAAACCCAACCCCCCCACCCCCAACCCCCCCCACCCCCAATCCCCCCCACCCCCAACCCCCCCACCCCCAACCCCCCCCCCACCCCCAACCCCCCCCCACCCCCAACCACCATCACCCCCAACCCCCCCCCCACCTCCAACCCCCACCACCCAGAACCCCCCCCCCCCACCTCGAACCCCCCCCCACCCAGAATCCCCCCACCCAAAACCCCCCCACCCCCATCCCCACCCGCACCCAGAACCCCCCGCAAACCCCCCCCACGCCCAACCCCCCCCCCCCACCCAGAACTCCCCCCCACCCAGAACCCCCCCACCCCCAACCGCCCCCCACCCAGAACCCCCCCACCCAGAACCCCCCCCCACCCCCAACCCCCCCCCCCCCCCCCACCCAGAACGCCCCCACCCCCAACCCCCCCCCACCCAGAACCCCCCCCCCCACCCAGAACCCCCCCCCCCCACCCACCCCCAACCCCCCCACCCCCCCCCCCACAACCCCCCCCACCCAGAACCCCCCCACCCCCCCCAACCCCCCCCCACCCAGTACCCCCACCCCAACCCGATCCACCGCGCTCGGCCTCTCAGCGCTCTGCGGAATTTGCTCCGCAGCAAAAAATTCCGCGAATTCGGAACCCTCTGATTGGGAACGCGAATGATGACGGCGGCGGTGACGGCTCACGGAGACCCAGGCGCCGTGGTGTGTGTGTGTGATTGTGAGAGTGTGATTATGTGTGATTGTGTGTGTGTGAGATTGTGATTGGAAACATTTAGGCTGGCCTACCTACGATCCATCCTGGGTTTAACCAGGCTGGATTGTGTGAGGAGCTCACAAATCCTTGAAAGATCTGGGCAAAGTCCCATCGGTGAGCTCCTCCGGCAGGCAAGGCTGCGTTGGCTGGGTCATGTAGCCCGCATGCCCAGCCACCGCATGCCTAAACAGCTTTTGTTCGGCCGGATCGAGGGGGATAAACGGGCGCGGCACGGGCTAGAGAAGAGATGGGGTGATGTGGTACAGGAGGACGTGGAGCTAAGTGGAGTTGCCGATGACTGGTACCAGCGGTGTCAAGATCGGCCTCTGTGGAGAAGGCTCGTGAAGGACGCTACTGGGCAGTTGGAGGCAGTCGCCCTCCAACAACAACGGAGGGCGGAGGAGCGACGCTCACAACAACGAGCGGAGCGCCGGGTGGATAAAGCATAGCAAGTTGGCACAGTAGGGGGCACAAGTGGTATATCGGCCAGTCATCTCGGTCATCTCAGTCAGTCGACCCGTGGCACCTGCTGGGTCTGCCCCGTGACCTCCTGCCAGCGGGCGTTCGACACTTCACGTGGCCTCAAGGTGCACATGGCCTGGCACAAGCGTCGTGGTGACGTCACCGCCACTTAGTGGCGATTGGCGGTTGTTGTTGTTGTTGTGAGATTGTGTGTGATTGTGTGTGTGATTGTGTGTGTGTGTAGATGCACAGTGTGTGAATGTGTGTGCGTGACTGTGTGTGGAGCGGGGAGCGGTAGTGTAGCGGTTAGCACTACGCTGCGCTACGAACCTGGCGACCCGAGTTCGATTCCCGCTCACGGCCAACATCAGTGACGATTATCTGAACCGGTCCCGGGCCTCCCCTAGGTTGACTCAGCCTCAAAATTAGTACCTGGTGCGGTGTGTAAACATCGCCGCTGGGGAGACAAAGGCGGCCGGGCGTGGTGTTGTCTACCCACCCCCTCGTGTGCCGTTGCGGCCTTCATAGGTGCTCGCTGACAGCACTTGTTGAGGCTATACGGGGGATCTTTGTATTTCTAGTGATGGAGGATGCTCGTGAAGGACGCTGCTACTGTGCAGTTGGGGGCACAGTAGTGGGGGGGGGCACAGTCGTGGGGGGGGGGGGGCACAGCTGATGAATCTGCCAGTCATAGTATAAGTAACTAAATACGTAACTAAAAGTCGGTTTTATATAGCGTCGTTCACACAAAGCCTCACAGCGCTTTACATCAGAAGGCAGTCAACCCACGGCAGCTGCCGGGTCTGTCCCATGGCCTCCTCCTGTCAGCGAACCTCGGATGCTTCACGTGGCCTCAACGTGCACCTAGCCTGGCACAGGCGCTCTGGTGACGTCCCCGCTGTTGAGTGTCGAACGGCCGGTGGTGTTGTTGTACCGCGCGAGTGTGTGTGTGTCGTTGTGTGTGTGTCGTTGTGTGTGTCATTGTGTGAGTGTGTGTGTCATTGTGAGTGTGTGTGTCATTGTGAGTGTGTGTGTGTCATTGTGAGTGTGTCGTTGTGAGTGTATGTGTGTGTCATTGTGAGTGTGTGTCATTGTGAGTGTGTGTGGGTCGTTGTGTGTGTGTCGTCGTGTGTATCATTGTGTGAGTGTGTGTCATTGTGTGAGTGTGTGTCGTTGTGAGTGTGTGTGTGTCATTGTAAGTGTGTCGTTGTGAGTGTGTGTGTTATTGTGAGTGTGTGTTATTGTGTTTGTGTTATTGTGAGTGTGTCATTGTGAGTGTGTGTGTGTCGGTGTATGTGTGTCGTCGTGTATATGAGTGTGTGTGTCATTGTCAGTGTGTCGTTGTGAGTGTGTGTGTTATTGTGAGTGTGTGTGTTATTGTGAGTGCGTGTTATTGTGTGTGTGTGTTATTGTGTGAGTGTTATTGTGAGAGTGTGTGTGTCATTGTGCCCGTGTGCGTCGTTGGTCTGATTACGAGAAACCTTGCGACACGGAACAAGCGCTTTCGGGAGACGGGGAAGGGGTGGGGGGTTAGTGGGGGTTCGTGGGGGAAGTGTGGGGTGGTGGTGGTGGTGGGGTGGTGGTGGGGTGGTGGGGGGGTTACTGTTGGGGGCAGGGACTGAGGCAGGGGAAGCCTGGGGCGTGCTTGTGCCAGGAGGGAGCTGTCGTGCGTGAGGGTAGCGTGGGGGTAGGGGTAGGGTTAGCGGAAGGGGGTAGCGTTCTTCAGGGGAAGGGGTGGGATTAGAGGAAAGGGTGGAGCGAGGGGGTAGCGATTTCAATGCACACACGTAGCTTGTTCGGAGTGGGGTCAGAGATATAATCCGTCAAAGCCGTAGCCACGGAGTCAACATTGGGGGGGACCGAATCTTCCAGGGGGTCTGGGGTCCCCCCCCCCCAGAAAAAAAATACAAATTTGAAAACCAATTTCCTGCCTAAATGTGAAAAAAAAAATCACTAACACATAGGATGGACTTTTTATATATTTTTTACAATGTGTATTTTATTACATTGCTCTCTTTTTTTCTTTTTTACCTTTTTCTTGTTTCATTGTATATAATGGCAGAGATTAGGGATTAATAAAGTACAACCATAACCACAATCGTATAAACAGAAATCTATTTTATAGCAATATATTGGGGGAGGACATTTTGAGCATATTTGAATATTGGGTGGGATGTGTGTCCCCCAATATTTATTAGAATTACGGCCTTGAAGTCAGCGCTCGGGATAGGGGTAGTTAGGAATAGGGGTAGATCTTCTTGGTTCTTTCGGTAAAGTCACGTAGAAGGGAAATAATAAAATAATAAAAATAAAACATCATGAAATACAATTCTCACGACGTTTCGGCCACAACGCAATCAGCCGTCCTCAGGTGAAGAACAGGTCTGTCAGAAAGACAGCGTCTGAATGATTCTCATTCCTTCTACGTGACTTTACCGAAAGAACCAAGAAGATGAATCTCTGCAGTCACGAAAGCTTTAAATCGAAATTTAATAGGGGTCGAGTCAGAGGTAGGGTCGTGGTTGAGGGGTAGAGAGAGAGTCGGGGTCGTGGTTGAGGGGTGGAGAGAGAGAGAGAGTCAGGGGTAGAGAGTCAGGGGGGTAGAGAGAGAGAGAGTCGAGGTCGTGCTTGAGGCGCTTTTCCCGTCGCGGCCGCCAGGCGGCGCCACTCCCCCGCGGCACGGGGGAGCGGCGTGGCTGTCTCTGTCAGCCACGCCACGTGGCCTCAATGTGCACCTAGCCTGGCACAAGCGCCGCGGGGACGTCACCACTTTCTGGAGAATTGTGGCTTTTGTCGTGTGTGTGTGTGCGTGTGTGCGCGCGTGTGTGTGAATGTGTGAATGTGTGTGTGTGTGCGTGTGTGTGAATGTGTGCGCGCGTGTGTGTGTGTGCGTGTGAATGTGTGTGTGCATGTGTGTGTGTGTGCGTGTGAATGTGTGTGTGCGTGTGTGTGTGTGCGTGTGTGTGAATGTGTGTGCGCGCGTGTGTGTGAATGTGTGCGCGCGTGTGTGTGTGTGTGCATGTGTGTGTGTGCGCGTGTGTGTGCGTGTGTGTGAATGTGTGTGTGTGCATGTGTGTGTGTGCATGTGTGTGAATGTGTGTGTGTGCATGTGTGTGTGTGTGCGTGTGTGCATGTGTGTGAATGTGTGTGCGTGCGTGTGTGTGAATGTGTGTGTGCGTGTGTGTGTGCATGTGTGTGAATGTGTGTGTGCGTGTGTGTGCGCGGCCAACATCAGTGACGATTATCTGAACCGGTCCCGGGCCTCCCCTAGGTTGACTCAGCCTCAAATGAGTACCTGGTTCGGGGTGTGTAAACATCGCCACTGGGGATACAAAGGCGGCCGGCCGGCCGGGCGTGGTGCTGGCCACCCATTCCCTCGTGTGCCGTGTCGTTCCGGCCTTCATTAGGTACTAGCTCGCAGCACTTGGCCAGGACTTGCCCCAACGGCCTGTGTAGGCTACACGGGGGATCTTTGTCTTTGCAAGCATCCCACTCACTCGTCTGCCCCCACTCAACAACGGCACTCACAATCCGCCCGCTCACCCTCGGCTGAATGAAAGCGATTTTATTTAAAATGATGGAAACATTACCGACAGAAACGTTGACAATCTCCAGCCCTGTACAAAAATATATACGCGACGCAGCTACAGGGGGGGGGGGGTAGTTCACCCCCCGATGAGGGGGGTGTGGGTGAGGCTTGAGGCGGTGGGCCTTGGGAAAGAGATGGGGGGGGGGGTGCAGGTACCCCCTGGAACTCAGGGGGTCCTCTCGGGATCTCCACTGGCAGGAACCGCAAGGGGCTCCTGAATATGAATTCTCGATCCGTGTCCAGAATTCCCGAGTTCTTGGATCCGAGGAGTCCTTGATCCAGACTTTCGCGTCCGAGTCTTGTAAATTGGAGCCCGTGGCTTCCAGTCGCCTCCCGACTCCACTCCGCGCGATCCAGACGCTGGACTTGGGCCCGTGATCCTCATGCCGGATCTGAAACCCTCGATCCGATTTCTCAGTCGGGGTTCAAGCGATCCCCTGAGCGGGGTCCCCCGGGTCCCTGAGCGCGCTCCCCGCACGTGGCTGGCCCCCCGCTCGCAGGGGTCACCCCTCGCGCCGGGGAGGGGGGTTGGAGGGGGGGCACGTTGAGAGGGGGGGGGGTCCCTGCGACCCCTTTAGTCGTCAGGCAAGACTCCCCTGCGCGCCGCGCGCAGCATCTGCCGGATGTCGGAGCGGCCCCGGGGCAGGAGGTCCTCGGGGAGGTCGCCGCCTTCGGACAGCGCCACGGGGGACGCGCCCTTCCGGAGAAGATGTCTACGCGGGGGGGGGGGGGGGGGGGGGAAGGGGGGCACAGATTAGGAGGTATAGCTGGGGAGTGAGGAGGTGTAGCTGGGGAGTGAGGAGGTGTAGCTGGGGAGTGAGGAGGTGTAGGTAGGGAGTGAGGAGGTGTAGGTGGGGAGTGAGGAGGTGTAGGTGGGGAGTGAGGAGGAGTTTTGATGATGATGATGATGATGGGAAGGAGCGGCTGTTGGCTCCACGACTTGGGGGAGCTCCAGGGAGTCTTCTCGTCCACACCACTGATGCTGGTGATGATGGGATTCTTGATAACGTGGTGGGTGGTGTTGTTGCTGCTGATGATGATGGGTTTCTTGATACCGTGGTGGGTGGTGTTGCTGCTGATGCTGATGATGATGGGATTCTTGATACCGTGGTGGGTGGTGTTGCTGCTGATGCTGATGATGATGGGATTCTTGATACCGTGGTGGGTGGTGTTGTTGCTGCTGGTGATGATGATGGGATTCTTGATAACGTGGTGGGTGGTGTTGTTGTTCCTGCTGCTGCTGATGCTGATGATGATGTCGAAGGTGACAACGATACTGGTGCTCATACTGATGGTGTCCGATGGACATTCCCCGTTCCCATGACGGGAGCCCACGACGGTCTCCCCGATTTGCGCGACTTCTTCTGCCGCGCCTACCTGATGACGGCCGTGTGGCCCTGCGAGCAGGCGAGGTGCAGCGCCGTGACCCCCCCCTCGGTGCGCAGCTCCATCCGTGCCCCCCCTCGCAGGAGCGCCTCCACCACCTCCACGTGGCCACGCAGAGACGCCTCGTGCAGCGCCGCCATGCCTGTGTACACGTGGGGTTGTCACGAGGGGGGGTCACCCGGGTGTCGCTCACTCTCTCGTGTCTGCGTGCACGAATTGTACAAAGGCAGAGACTTCCCCCCACCCCCCTGCCCCCCCGTATAGCCTTCAACAGACCGCTCACTGGGGCAAGTGCTGTCAGCGAGCACCTATGAAGGCCGTCACGGCACACGAGGGGGTGGGTGGCCAGCACCACGCCCGGCCGCCTTTGTCTCCCCCAGCGCCGATGCTTACGCCGCCACACTAAGCTACTCATGTGAGTCTGAGTCGACCTAGGGGAGGCCCGGGACCTGGTTCAGATATCAGTCACCGATGTTGGCCGTGAGCGGGAATCGAACTCGGGTCTTTTGCCGGGTTCGTCGCGTCGTGCGCTAACCGCCGCGCCACCGTTCCCCCTACGAACCCGCACACAGGCGCGCTCAGGCGGAGGACATCGCGACCGTGCCCTGCGAGAGCGGTTTCTGCGCGGCGCTTTTACCTTCGCGAGGCGAGCGCGAGTGGGTGGCCACTCTTAATGATGCTCTGGAAAAGGGCGAGAGAGCTGGGCTCAACAGTCGGTTATAGGAGCGCTATGAAGAAGGGCAAGCTCCCAAAACGTCACCTATTGCAGGTGTCCCTCTCTCGATTTCGGGCTCGCGTTGTGCCATTTCGCGCAGTTCTGCCCAAAATCCGCTACATTATATGCGGTTTGAATTCACTCCACATGCGGCTTTGCAGGTCGTACGTGGGACAACGTAGTGCGTAGCGTGTGCGTACCGTGGGTGCACTGTGTGCGTAGCGTGGGTGCACTGTGTGCGTAGCGTGGGTGCACTGTGTGCGTAGCGTGGGTGCACTGTGTGAGTAACGTGGGTGCACTGTGTGCGTACCGTGGGTGCACTGTGTGCGTAGCGTGGGTGCACTGTGTGCGTAGCGTGGGTGCACTGTGTGCGTAGCGTGGGTGCACTGTGTGCGTACCGTGGGTGCACTGTGTGTGTACCGTGGGTGCACTGTGTGCGTAGCGTGGGTGCACTGTGTGCGTAGCGTGGGTGCACTGTGTGTGTACCGTGGGTGCACTGTGTGCGTAGCGTGGGTGCACTGTGTGCGTAGCGTGGGTGCACTGTGTGAGTAGCGTGGGTGCACTGTGTGCGCACTTGTCTGTAATGTGCGCGCACTGGGCAGGCGCTGGCACGTGCGGTAGATCGTGTCTTGCGTGGTCTATTCTAAGCGATTTCGCTTTGTGTGCCCTTCTCTCGTAACGCATCTACGGCAAATGTTTCCTGTTGAGGCCACGAACGGTTGAATGTGCCGGGTTTGAATTGTGATGATGTGCTGTAAAGTTTCGAACAAAGACAGGGCACCGCATCGCGCGCTTTCAAACGCGCTTCTGCGGCCGTCTGGAACGCTCTTCCTTCCGATATTAGGAAGCCACTGGAGCGATCCACTTTTAAATCAACTAAGAGAGAAAACGAATTTCTTTCGCACTGTGTATAAGTTTGATGCCCTTCCCCCGCACCTCGGATAAACACGATCGGCTACGTACGGTGCGAAAGAAGTTCAGCAAAACACTCACACATGCGAACTCGCCAGAGCTGAGTGAGCGGCGTCAATTCTAAGGATGCTGCTATCGAATATTTTTTTGGCACCTTCCACTGGGAGCCTGGGTTCAAATCCGCGTTCTCTGCTGCCGCGCACTCGTGGACTCTGCCCGGTTTCTATTCTCCTCTTGTGCACGGCAGCAGCAGCAACAGCAGCATAATATTCAGAGCTCTCTGCCAATGTCGAGGTCTGCTGCTGGTCACAACGAGAGGGCTTCAGCAGAGAGAGAGAGAAGAGTTGATGTCGTTTTTTGCCGATCCTCCTCCGTTGAAGGAGCGCAGATCACGGTGGGTTTACCCTGCGGTTCATAGTTTTGGTTGCACGGCCACAATCGCACAGGTGATTTGTCTTTATTAGAACTCCGTGCCTCTCTGTGTATCTCGAGGAGTCTCCGCGTATCCCGATGTGCCTCTACGGGTTCAATATACGGTCCGTAGTTTGTGTTGCATGGCAACAATCGCATCACTGCGGCTCGTGCGTTTAATTTTCCATCTGTGAAGGAGATGTGCGCATGGGTCTGGGGTGGTGACAACGTTCCGATTCGGTTGAACGGCCTTAGCCCGGCCACCAATGATTGCACAACTGAGACCCATCCACTGCGTGCCGCGTGGTTTCTCGCTGATGGGGCATCTCGCAGAATCGGTGCTCCGTGGTGCAGTGGTGTCGCCTGCGTTTCGTGAGTGAGAAACTACAAAGATGATTACGTCACGATCAGATGCTTGATATCATCAGCAGCAGCAGCCGTGGCCAACCCACTGCTGGATGGAGGCCTCCCCAAGCCGCTGCTAAATGTGTAAATGGTATAAGTCAGAGTTGTGGTTTAGTCGTGTGGCGTAAATTTTGACTTAAAACTTTCGTGACTGAAGGAATTCATATTCGTTGATTCTTTCGGTAAAGTCACGTAGATAGAAACATAATAATAAAAATAAAGCGAATAAAAATAATTTAAATAAAATAAAATAAAACCACGACGTTTTGATCGCAACACAAGTGGTGTTGCGATCGAAACGTCGTGGTTTGTTTTTTATTTTATTTTTGTATTCACTGTACTTTTTTGTGTGCGGATTAGTCGCTTTGGATGGATTTTAGATGCGTGTATGTATTGATGATGGTTATGATAGTGGTGATGGTGGTAATGATGGTGATGATGATGATATTGTCGTGTATTCAGCAGTGGTTGCGAGGTAGTTTCACGTCTCGCTAACGGGGGAACTTGCAATCTTCGCACTTAAGTTTAGCAGCGTCGCGATGACGTCTGCCGCTCCTGATTTAGTGCCCTGGCGCCGCTGCCTCAGACCGGTTCTGCAGCCGCGTCCCCGACACGAGACGCGGTTGTCGCTCTGCGTTAGAGGCACACGGAGAGCCGAGAACGCTGATGATGGTTCTAGAGGTGAGGCTCTGCGTTAGAGGCACACGGAGAGCCGAGAACGCTGATGATGCTTCTAGAGGTGAGGCTCTGCGTTAGAGCCATACACAGAGAGCCGAGAATGCTGATGATGGTTCTAGAGGCGATGCTCTGCGTTAGAGCCACACACAGAGAGCAGAGAATGCTGATGATGGTTCTAGCGGCGAGGTTCTGCGTTAGAGCCACACACGGAGAGTTGAGAACGCTGATGATGCTTCTAAATGCGGGGCTCTGCGTTAGAGGCACACAGAGAGCCGAGAACGCTGATGATGCTTCTAAGCGCGAGGCTCGGGCACACGAGGCGTCGTTACTGCCGGGGCGATGAGAGATGCCTACCGGACGTGTTGATGGTGTCGAGGGAGAGCTCCCCGCCCTTGACGAAAGCCTCCACCTGCTCCACGTCTCCCTGCCTCACGTTGTCAAGGAACTCCACGTCGGCCGTGAATCGCACGCTCTTGAGCGGCGCGGGGGAGTCGGTGCGCTCGGGGCCGCACGAGGAGGCGACCGAGCCGCGTCGAGAGCCGGTCCCCTTGGTCTTCTTCCTGCCCCCCGGGGAATTGAGTCCCGAGTCCCCCCCGCGACTCAGGAACGAGAAGCGAGCGCCGTAATCCCCGATGACGTGGTACTGCCGTACGCCCAGGTAGAGCGCCATCTCACCGGCTGATGATGCTGATGATGATGATTCTGCTGATTAGGATGACTCTGCAGATAATGATTCTGCCGCTGCTGCTGCTCCCGCTGCCTTGGGTTGCTGCAGCACGCTGATAATTGCGCTGCTGTTTCTGATTGATGTCCCTGCTTCTGCTGCTGCTGATGATGATGATGGTCCTGCTGATGACACTGACGATCCTTGAGTTGCCGCTGCTCTTTCTGTTCCCGCAGCCGCTGCCGCCGCCGCCGCTGCTGCTGCGGGAGTTGACTCCGACGAATGTTGTTTTGTTTTGTGTTAAAGCAAATATATTTCCGAGCAGAGCAACAACAACAACAACAAATCACAAAAGCGTCGCTCCGAGAGCGCGTCGAGTCGCTCTCTCCTCTCGTCTCCTGTGCGCGATCCTCGCTGCCCGCACCCCCTAGCTCCCCTCTCCCGGGCAGGCGGGGTCAGGTCCCCTCTTATAGGGGGGCCAGAACGGGGGGTGGGGGGAGGTGGGGGGAGGGCGGCACGAACTCCACGCCGATGATGGAGCGAGAGTAGCGCGAACGCCGCGGGGGATGCGGAGGGGAGGGGGGAGAGGGGAAGAGAGGGGATGGGTTGAGGGTGGTGAGCTCGTGGGGTGAGTACGAGTGGTGGGAGGGGTGTTGGGAGAGAGAGTTTCGTCGTCAATAAAGGTGTGAATGTGGTTTCGTGGGGTGAGCGCGGTCAGGGTGAGTGAGGGTGAGCGCTGTGAGGATGAGCAGGGTGAGCTCGCCATGGCCCAGACGACACCGCACGACCAAGCAGCTTCTGTTCGGCCGGATAGAGGGGAGCTAAACGGGCACGGCGCTGGAGAAGGGACGGCAGCTGATGCGGTGCAGGAGGATGCGGAGCTGAGTGGCCTTGCCGATAACTGTGGAGGAGAGGCTCGTGAAGGAAGCTACTGGTGGAGTTGGAGGCAGTCGCCCTCCAGCAACGGCGGAGGGCAGAAGAGCGAGAGCTCACAGCAACGAGCGCTCTGGCGGAAAAAATAAAATCCCGCAGCAAGTTGGCGCAGTGGGGAGCGCGGCCGATGCATCTGCCCGGCCATCTCGGTCGGTCAAACCCACGGCACCTGGGTCCGTTCCGTGACCTCCTTGCCAGGGGGCCCTTTGACACTTCACGTGGCCTCAAAGTGCACCTAGCATGGCACGAGCGCCGTCGTGCCGTTACCGCCACGTGGTGGTGGTGGTGGTGAACGGCGGTTGTTGTTGGTGAGCGTGGTGAGGGTGATCCATTTCATCATCATCATCATGCGCGCAGATGTATTTTAATATTACGTGACGCAATGTTAATATAAATAACTTGAAATTGAACCCTATCCACAACCTCTATCACCACCCCTAATGCTACGCCGAACAGTACACCTATCTCTAGCCCGAGCACTAATCCTCCGTACCCCCCGTGACCCGAGCACTACCCCGATCTCCCCAGCGTGGACAAGGTTCCGAGTTTGCACATTGCCACCATCAATGCTCTCGTGCCAGGCTAGGTGCACTGTGAGAGATGCTGGGAGCCCCTCCGCCGAGACCCAGGGGGGGTCCAGGGCTCGTGTTGACTGCGTTCCTCGCTCAAATTAGCGGCTGTGGGGCGGGGGTGAGGGATGGCGGGCGGAGGGGAGAGGGGAGGTCGTGGGTTCTACCCCCCCCCCCCCCCAGGACTTTGTTTAAAGTTTATCTGTTCCAATAATAATCATAAATAATCATCCTGGCGCTCTGTTTACTCAAGAAAGCCGCACGGAGTCTCGATACTCAATGCCGGGTCGGTGCGGTGGTCTCCGTCCGGGATGGTTGACCTCATAAGGGTTTGGTGTCTCGGGCGCGGGGGGTGGGGGATAGACACACACGTGGCAGTAGTAGGCCTTCGCGACCAATATCATCCATATTCTTGCTTCTTTCGGTAAAGTCACGGAGATAGAAAATAAAACATTTACTTAAATTAAAATTTTAGGAAAAATAAATTCTAAAATTAAAGCAAAAATAACCCGCGACGTTTCGATCGCGACAGAAGCGGTCTTCGTCAAAGCCTGGGGAGGTCGTGGTTTTAGCTTTGCAACAACTGGAGCGATCTTTGCAGCATGAAAAGGGAGCGATGGCTTCATTGCGTGCCGAGCTCCAATCCTGAACCTCTCTCCCGTCTCCTTTTCACAGCAAGACTCTCGACACGATGATGATTTTCTAAATGCGATTTGTAACTTTGATTGAACTATCGATAGTTCAATATTAAAGGTCCTATTTTTTATTTACCGTGTTTTTTCTTTGTGGCCTGGGACCGTTTGGTTGTTTTTACTGCCTTGCCCAACTGTAGATAAATCTGACAATTTACTTTTAAAGTGACTAGCTCACCCTTTTCTGTTTTGCACTCCTATCGTTTTTGTTTTCCGTTTTAAGTTGTTGACCCACCCTCATACTGGACATCTGTGAAAAAGAGTCATAACTCATCGGATTCCTCCAGTCTAAATAAAGATTCAGACTCGCTTACAAGAGCAACAGCGTCCAGCTCGGCCGACTGTTTGCATAAACCAAATCCCCGTTCACTCAAACCATCGGAAATCTTTCTCCTCTGGGCCAGGCCAGGCCAGGCAAGGCCCTCGCGTGTCTCCCCGAGGCTTGGTCAGCGCATGGACAAACAGCCCAGCAATGGCTTTTTGTGCACTGCCCTGTGGCACAACACCACGTGCCCTCACAGCAGCCACAGCTGTGTGTGTGGCCACCACACCTGTGTGTGTGTGGCAAGTCCAGGCTCAATCAGACTTCGCTTCCGAGACCCGACGAGGTCTGGTCCGGTGCGTCGTAGGCGATGTGGGAATAAACCGCGAGATAAAACCACCACTGTGGAACACAACCACGTGATGAGCGACACCAAGCGATACGTAAAACTGGGAGAAACAAAGTCACGTGAAATCAAACCCTGGCAACTGAAAGCCCGGCAAGAAAGCACGAGAAGCGAGACACGTGATGTCGTTGTTGCTGTTCCCTTTTATTTGCATCGCGAACAGCGACCCCCACCCCAACCCCCCCCCCCCTACGCTCCCTACAACGACGTAACCCGCCTCAAGTTACTGCCATGTACACGCGCACGGGTACACACGGGCCAATGTGGCGCGCACACACACACACGCGCACACACACACCTGGTACAAAGACAGGTACACGTACAGACACACACGTGTGTATAAGCACGGAGGTACAGTCACAAACAAGCGCAAAGACACACCCGCACACATCCCTGAACACACCTGGACAGACGGCACAGCCATAATGAACACACAACACCCGGACAACACCCGCAACCTAGCCAGAAGTTTCTGCGCTGTTACAAAGTTTACAAGAGAGGCGCAGTGAGCGAGGGGGTAGAGCACGGTGAGACGGGGTAGGTAAGCGAGTTTTATATTAGTCCAACTTGTTAAATTAGCAGCCAAACGCTGCCTCCATGGAGACCCGCGTCTTCCCCGCACCTCTCCCTCCGGGGCGGAGCAGATATGGAGCTGTGTGGAGCATTCCACTCCGCAGTAATTCGTTTTTAGGTGGCATCAAGCAACGCCTGGAGGCCGAGAGAAGGGCTCCACTACGATCCATCACCAGGGTCAGCAGCCGGTCGTGTGGAACACCGCGCGCGCGTTAAACTTTCACTCGGTTGTAAGGGAAAGCAGAGAGACGTTTACAAAATACGAAGCACGCGGCGTTTCACTCAACCAACCACAGGCAGTGGCAACTCCTTTCGGGAAGCCACAGAGGCCAAGGGATTGAAAGCTCGAGGGGATTGAGGGATTGTTAAATCGAAAAGAATCGGTGGGAATGCCCAGGGAGGCCGCGGATTGGGAGACGGGCACCAGACGTGGCCCACACTCCGTAGAGCGTTCACATTTTTACATTTAATCATAAAAAAATAATTACCTGGTGGAAGGCAAACCCCAAAACAGACCCCGCAGGAAATCAGTACAAATAAAAAAAGAGACTCGGATTTCTTCTTCTCTTAAAGCAGACGGGAACGGGCGCCGAGGATTTTCCGCGAGCTCTAGACACTTTGCGTCCGCGCGCCCAATCCGTGGAATTCATTTACAAGGAGGCATCTCCGACGCCACGCGGGGAAACACGTGGCGGGCAGGGGCCAGACGTGGCTTGGCGACGCGTCTTGCCAGCCCAGCGGGGGAAAAGCAACGGAGAGACCCGACACCAGGTCGACGGCGTCACGGGGGACGGTGGTGGTGGTGGTGGTGGCGACGATTCCCAGGCACTAAGGGCCTAGGCTGGACAGGCTGAAGCACGGCACAGTAAGAGGGGTGTGGGTTTTGCATTTGACATCCATGGCCTAACATTTACATACACACGAGGGGGAGGTTCATTACAAAATGGGGGGCCCCGTGGGGGCCTACAGCTCGTCCTTTTTAATGGTGTCCTCTGCTTCCACGTCATCACTGTCGTCTTCCACCTCCTCCAGATCCTCCAGCTCCTAGGTCAGGGGTTAAGGGGGACAGGAAGGTCAGTGTCGGTGGCGTTCGACGCCCGTTCAAACAGCACTGTTGACCAGTCTTAAGATTTAATTTCATTATTTTTACTTATTCGCCAACTTCATCCCCCTGATTGTGCTATCGGTGTCAAGAGATGAGACGAAGAATCCATTCCAAACTCTCACAGAGCAGTTCATCACTTCACGTTACAGAACGGCCCATGGAGTCGGACATCGCAGAACTAATTCTGAGATCATTAGCAATTTAAGGTCCAGGCACAAGCCACAATTGGACACAGACAGGCACGTGCACACACCACACACGAAGATCCCCTATGTAAACCACATACATGCCGCCATTGGAGCAAGTGCTATTCGTGAGTAGCACCTATGAAGGCGGGCACGGCATGTCTCACAGTGCACCTAGCCTGGCACGAGGGCATTGATGGTGGCAATGTGCGAACACGCCCAACCCATGGCTGCTTTAGTCTCCCCAGTGCTGATGTTTACACACTGCACCAGGGATTTGATAAACACGAGTCGACCCCATACAAGCACATACGCGAGCGCACATGCTCAGGAATGGGTTCGTGTTGTCACACGCACAAGGAATGGACCCACGCGCCGCACGCGAGGCCGACCCTTGGTGCTTCGTGTCCAAGTCCCCCCCCCCCCAAACCCCTCAACTCACCAGGGCCCCCCCCTCCTTCCACCTATACCCCCATATCCCAATATCCCCGCTACCCCCCAGTTTTTGCTCCTCGCCAGGCCCCTCCCCCAACTCCCTCCTCCTGGCCCCCACGCACCAATCATCCCTGCACCGCATGGGGCGGTATGAGCGCGTGGCAGCGTCAATGCTTCCAGCCGCCCCTCCTCTCCGTGTTTACCAGCCGTTCAAGTGGTAATCACAGGGGACCCCCCCCCATTGTAGACGCACGACCCTCCTTGTCATTACCACCATCTGCGCTAACCCTCACGGCCTAGGCTGCTGCCGCAGGTCGTCGGGGTTAACCGACCGTACGTCAGCGCGCTGGTCAGTGCGGGTTGGAGCATAGTGCTGCTCAACTGAATTTCCCTGCACTGTGTGGCCAGCACCACGCCTCTCGTCACCCCCAGCGCTGACCTGGGCAAGAACCAAGACCGGTGCAGATATTCGCCGACTGTCGTTGGCCATGGCCAGGAGTTACAATAATGTTTCCAGATTTGCCAACGGTTCTGAAATTTTACCTTTTTAAATTAGGGCCCTGCAATAATACAAAAACAGTCTATGGTAAATTTCAATAATGTGCCAATTTTCAGGGTCTCAAGAGGTAGTATATATGTAGAACTTCTTTCGTACCATACGTAGCCAACCGTGCTAATTGGAGGTGGGGGGGGACCGCCCCCATTCCCTTGAATCCATCACCGAGCCAGTTTTTGCAATGGAGTCATTTGCAGCTAATTTTTCATCATTGGGGATATTTTGGCCAATACCATTTACATTGTGTGTGGTTTTTGTTAATCTATGCACAGGCACCCTTGCAGTATAGGAGAACAAACAAACTCCACGCAGAAAAGTGCCCGAGTCGGGAATTGAACCCGGGCCCTTTCTTGCTACGGGGCGCGCAGGTGTTCCCACCGCGCCACCCTGCCACCCTGCCGCCCGTGGGTCGGGGGTCAACTCACGTCCTCGCCGGCGCCACCCTCGCCTCCGCTCTCCAGGAATTTGACGAAGGCGTCCAGCGTCCGCTCGCCGTTATAGTCTACGACCTGCGGTGGAGGTACACGCACATACGCACGTAAATACAATGGTAAAGATCCCCCCCGTATAGCCTGTAGGAGCAAGTACTGTTAGCCGAGTAACACCTATGAAGGCCAATGCGACACACAATGGAGGTGGGGTGGCTAACACCACGCCCGGCCGCCTCCGTCTCCCGAGTGGCGATGTTTACACACCGTGCCAGGTACTCATTTTAGGCAGAGTCGACCTAGGGGAGGCCCAGGACCGGTTCAGATAATCGTCACACGTGCCCACCACAAGCGGGAATTGAACCCGGGTGGCCGGGCTCATAGCCCAACGTGCTAACTGCTACGCCACCGCTCTCCGCTAACTCGCACACGCACTCGCAGAGACGATCTCCCCGCCTGTCTGGTGACACTCATCCTTACAAGAACACCACGGCCAAGTGGTGTTTGCGAGCGCCCAGTAAAAATCCAGTGCGGCGTGGCCCGGAGGGCGACGTACCTTGCGGCCGGCGGCGGCGGGGAAGAACTTGAGCGTGGGGAAGCTGTGCACTTTGATGCCGTCGACCTCGTTGGCGGTGGAGTCCATCTTGGCGATGACCACGCTGTCGTCCTCCTTGAACTTGTCCCCCAGCTCGTCCCAGATGGGCACCAGCTGTTTGCAGTGGCCGCACCACGGGGCGTCTGTGGGCAACGGCACACGCCGCGTCGCTCGCCAGGGTTCTAACTCGGTCACCCCAACTCGGGGGGGCTCCATACACACACCTCTCTCTCTCAGGAAGACCTGACTTGGTGCCCAGGCCTGTAACTAACTCGCCGCCCCATCAATCCCATTCATTATAATAAGAATGTCAATTTATATAGTATCTCAATGCTATAAGCAATTCTAAATGTTGTACAGGATAAACTATATTAAATAATGTGGAGGCAACATCAAACATCAGGGCAGCTTGCCAGTAACCTAGCACACATTACAGTAAAACGTAAAATGAAATTGGATTAATATTGGATAAGAGATAAATGCCAAAATTCATGATCTGACTGGGCATATAAAATACCCTGCTGTAAGGGGAAGCCAATTTAACACACGGTTATGATCTGTCATAACCTGCACGCCAAATCTAAAACACTTACAGACAAAGGGAGGATTTATTGTCACAAGATTGATGCTGCATCATTTGTAAACTTTGTTATTTTCCATCTTGTTCGGAGTGTTCAGCGCTTCCGTGAGCCTCAACGTTTCTTGAGTGCTGCGGCATTTGCCAACAAGTATCAATCCACCAATAGCAAAGATTATATTGTCTCAGTCACATGACTCGATAAGAGTACGGCGAACGTAGGAATCCACCAGACTAGTCGATTCGAAGCATTGTTACTCCCCTGCCAGCCAGCGTACCTACTCGGTCACCCTCTTTGGCCCTGACCCAGAAGCACACTCTTCACTACCAACCACAATCACCGCAAACTCTACCCTCCACTCCGAATCTGATGACACTAACCGGACTGACTGCACTCCATCTGAATATCACACTTGGCGCTGCGTCGCCCACAATTTAAGATGAAATCGATCTCACTTTGCTGACTACTCTCGCACAGGAATTTGCGCCTGGCAGTGCCCAGCTGTCGGTAAAACCCATCGGCAGTGGTGGCCGTGGCGGTAACAGCGGATCGCGCCAAACATGGCGCGGTCCGTCAGTGGCATGGTCACATGGCGAAGGGCTGGCTCTCACCGCACCACCCTTCACCCGCCCTTCCCCGGGTTCGCGCCGAGACGGGCGACGAAGCCTGGCCCCCCATGACAGCTGGCGCCAATGCCATTCGGCGCAAACCTCGATCGACGGCACGAGTCCCAATTTCACGCAGTGGAGGGAACCTTGGGAACGGTCGCCATAAGCGGCGTGGGAAACCAGAAACGCCCTGCTGGCGCAGCTGTGAGCAGCAGCCAAACGAGTGATGCAACGCGATGGTTGTTTGAAGGATACTGCCATCCTAAACGCAAGGCCTGAGATGATCGACCCCCTTCCAGCTATTTTCTAAATTGTTATAATTCACGGTGGCAATTTTACTCAAGAATCGATCGCTTTTTTGTCGTGTTGACCATCTCGTTTGTGTTGGTGCCAGAGGTCGCAACCGGGTACCCGATACCCGTACCCTACCCGATACCCGGCTACCCGTACCCGGCCAGGTACGGGTACCCGTTTGCGACCCTGGTGCGGCCGGGTACGGTTACGGGTAAGGAATCAAAACCCGTTTGCGACCTCTGGTTGGTGCTTCTCGTTTTTCTTTGGTCTCGTTCATACAGATTTGTTTCTTCTATTCAGCTCAAAGTGACACAAGCACATCCTTGGCATACGCTGGACATCTCCAGCATCATTGTCGAGCCAGACGCCACGTATTTACTCATTGCAGAGCGAATACAACTACACTATTTTTATTCTACCAGGTAAGGCCCAAAACGCCCACCCGAGCACCACTGGCCCAAACGCTATTTGTGTTGTGTGACATTTAACGCTGTGGAGTATCATTACCCATGCGTGTGACCTATTGGGGCAGGCAGGGGTGCACAGGGGTGGGAGGGGAAGGAGGGGCAAGAGCAGGTATGTGCACATGGGGCACATTTAAGGGTGTTCAATTGGATCACCCTGCCACCCTACCACCCTCTACCATTGTACTACTGTGCCACCCTGCCACCCTATCACCAAGCCACCCGACCCACTGCACCAACCTACCACCCCACGACGGGACTCATGTGATATCCTACCACGTGTCACCCTACCCACTGTATCAACCTACCACCTCACTACGGGACTCATGTGATATCCTACCTCGTGCCACCCTACCCACTGCACCAACCTACCACCCCACTACGGGACTCATGTGATATCCTACCACGCGTCACCCTAACCACTGTATCAACCTACCACCCCACTACGGGACTCATGTTATATCCTATCTCGTGTCACCCTAACCACCGTATCAACCTACCACCGCACTACGGGACTCACGTGATATCCTACCACGTGTCACCCTACCCACTGCACCAACCTACCACCCCACTACGAGACTCATGTGATATCCTACCACGCGTCACCCTAACCACTGTATCAACCTACCACCCCACTACGGGACTCATGTTATATCCTATCTCGTGTCACCCTAACCACCGTATCAACCTACCACCGCACTACGGGACTCACGTGATATCCTACCACGTGTCACCCTACCCACTGCACCAACCTACCACCCCACTACGAGACTCATGTGATATCCTACCACGCGTCACCCTAACCACTGTATCAACCTACCACCCCACTACGGGACTCATGTTATATCCTATCTCGTGTCACCCTAACCACCGTATCAACCTACCACCGCACTACGGGACTCACGTGATATCCTACCACGTGTCACCCTACCCACTGCACCAACCTACCACCCCACTACGGGACTCATGTGATATCCTACCACGTGTCACCCTAACCACTGTATCAACCTACCACCCCACTACGGGACCTCTCGTGATGTCCCACCACCATGCCGTGCGAGTGTGGGAGGTGGGGGAGGGGCCACGTACAGAACTCGACGAACACGTTCTTGCTCTCGTCGAAGGCGATCTGCTCGAAGTTCTTCCCCACGAGCACCTTCACGGAGTTCTTATCCCAGTCCTCGGGGATGTCTTCACTCATGAGGTGCGCCTGGGTGGGGGTAACAGGAGATTGTGGGGTGGGGGTGAGGCGTTCGTGAGAGACGGCTCAAGTCGACACACCACGCCTTCCCTCCCCCGCGCCCAACCAACAGTGGACAGTCGAGTGTGGAAGACGGTGTGAAGAGCAGGGTGTGACTGTTCAACACCCTTCCCTCACAGCGGCAACCCAACCCACCCGACCCAGCAGCTCAACTGAGTAATACCGCTGCCAAAATTCCCCACCACCCCTAACACCGCAACTCCTCCCCCCTCCCCCCCCACCACTCAGAGCAGTACCTTGAGCGCCCCGTTGAGGAAGGACCTGCAGAAAGCAATGAGGTTCTCCGTGCTGAGGTCGTTGCTGTCAGGTTTGTACTTGGACATCTCCTCCTCCAGCATGATGATGCGCGCTGCGGGGCACTCCTCCTTCTTCAGCCCGAAGAACTCCAGGATGCGCAGGTTCTCAGAGTTGTCCACATCGATGTAGATGAAGAGGATCTGCAGGTGGACACGGGGACACGCGCGTGAGAGGCGGCTGTTGAGTTCCTAGTGGCGGCTACAGCATCCTGCTCGTCCTTACATCCTGGCTGAAGCATTCAAGTCGGCCTGCCTACGATCCGTCCTGGATTTAAAACTGGGCTGGATTGCACGAGGAGCTCCCAAACCCTCACAATATATTTTCACATGCGCGTTCAGGTGCACGGGTTTAAGGGCCGACATTTAAATCGGAGAAACGACGTGGTGTCACGCCCCCGACGACGCCTACGCACGAAGATAAAAGTGGGGAAAACGAGAGAACTCAAGGGAACCTCCCTCCTGGCACGCGGCCTCCAAACCTCCAGCCAGAAGAATGAGGGCAGGTCACACACGTTTCTTTACGAGCGACGTTCACCTTGCACCGCAATAAACGCTTGATGGTAGTCTCAGCCACGGTGGCTGGAATTTAGTCCCTTTCTCTCGGAAGAATTGGGTGAGGGGGTGGTTGGATAATAATAGCTGTTCTCGCAGCCACGTTGTTGTTTTTATGGGACCAAGGGGCAGGCCACGTGTAGGCGCTGCTCAGGGCACGGGAGAAACGTCACACGGGGGGAGAGTGAGACGAGGGGGGGGGCAAAGGTGGCACGGAGATCGGGGGGGCCCACTGGGATCGCGAGCAAATCAATTATCCACGGTCAATCCAAGTTGTCACCGTCCCTCGGGGTCTTATACTTAACAATCCACCCAGCACCTGCACGAAAGAGCCAGTTTCATCTGGCACGTTCACTCCTTTGGCTGGACCTCCTTAATTATTCTCGTCCATGCTGTTTTGGCAAAACATCTCAAGAGATGTATTTTTGTTAAAATGTGTGTACTGCTTTAAATGACGGACAAGACCAGGACCATCGCTGCCAGGCGTGGTCTCTCCGTGGCAGCCTCCACAGTCTGGAACGTGGCCATTATCCACCGCTGCACATTCGTAGCGGCGTTCCAAGTACACTAACATTTAAGAGAGACTTAACGGCACCACACCTTTTTTATTATCATCGTGTGTTTTTTTGTTTGCATTTGACTGCAGGTATTGTGGTTAATGCAGACACGAATCCTCGTAAAAAAGGATTCTGTTTTGTTGCAAAAAAAAAGGGAAAACCCTAGTATTATATTTTGGTACTGGCAAAGGAGGTCCAATGATGTAGATGCTCACTCCGAGCCCTCATTACTTTGATAGTGCATTGTCTGTGAGCCGTACGCCTTTTGGCGTCCTCTGGTCGAGCACCAATTGGGTCAAGGCTCAAAAGAAAGCCGTCCCTTGGTGAGGACCAATCAGTTTCAAGGACAATGCATATATTATCATCGTGTGTTTTTTGTTTGCATTTGACTGCAGGTATTGTGGTTAATGCAGACATGAATCCTCGTAAAAAAAAGGTCTCAGTTTTGTTGCCAGAAAAAAGGGGAAAAACCCTATTAGCACCACACCTCTCGCCTGGCTTTCAAGTGACGTGGAGTTTGGCTCAGAGCCTCGATTCACTGTCATTTATGTCCATGAATAATCGTGTGCATTATACAAGGAGTGATTGTTGTGATTATTATTAGAGGTACACACGTGGCTCTGATGTCAGACACCGATACAGCACCACTCGGACGTGGGGTCCGAATTTGGGTTTTAGTTGCAAGTGATAAAACCGGATTCTCAAGTGTGACGAGTTGAAGGTCTCAGCCCAACAAGACTTACACAGAGACCCACAGATTTACTAAACTAAAACTATATATTAAAATAATTCATTTCACCAGATAAAGCTCACGGGAGCTATCAGCTATTTTTTCAGAAGCGACTTGGCCACTAATAATAGCTCAACGAAGTGGCTTATCACGTGTAAATCTATAGCAGCCAAATAATTCAAAGGCATGTTTATAAATGTGGAGGTAAAAACTGGAGGACCTGGAGAAAAATTCACACGGCCGCGGGGAGAACACACAAACTTCAAATATACAGGCGTCAGGGTCGGGATCGAACCCACGAACTCCTGCATACCAGGCGAGGCAGATACCGTCTCACCACCACAACACCCATATACATTGAGTTGTAATTACATTGGGTTAAAGGGCGTAGCGAGTCACAGGTCTCAGCCCAGATAAAGAGATCTACTGGACTGACTTCAATGGTAGTTCTGTGATGTTACATTCTGGGACCATTTTGTGACGAAGAGGGTGCACTGACATGACACCAATAGCAGAATTGGAATATAAATAGATGCAAAAGCAAAGGAAAATGTCAACATCACAAATAAATTTCCAACAGAGGCAAGAGATAACACAGACTATGGTAGGTGATATAGGTACCTGGGTAGGTATCAAGAGGGACCAGGGTGCCACGGGGACCAGGGTGACATGGTGACATAACAACGGAGGGGGTCACAGGGAGCAGGGGCCTCACCTCCCCCCTGAACTCCTTGGCGGCTCCGCGGAATTGGTCGAGCCT
The DNA here is from genome assembly GCF_015708825.2 of Lethenteron reissneri. Lineage (NCBI taxonomy): Eukaryota > Metazoa > Chordata > Hyperoartia > Petromyzontiformes > Petromyzontidae > Lethenteron > Lethenteron reissneri. The sequence continues at coordinate 7,650,811 of NC_083781.1, forward strand.
CTCGTCGTAGTCGGAGGACGACTTCCCAACGAAGAGGAGGATGTGGCTCTTGATGTCTCCACCGAAGATTTTGGGAGCACTCTGTGAAGGGCCAAGAGGGTAAGGTGGGGGGGGGGGGACACACAGGGACAAACCCACACAAAACACGATCCTTTATGGCAGGCCCACAACTTAATTCCACAAGGTCTGTGGCCACATGAGGCCCACCGCTTTGAAAGTATGACCCACATGTATCCATCGCTGCAGGCATCTTAGCAGTGTCTACCATGGAACTGCTACCCGACTGGCAAGCCATAGAATAAAGATGATCACTGCATCGTGCGCTTTCAGGTGTGTTTGCGGCCGTCTGGAAAGCTCTTCCTTCCGATATTAGGAAGCCACTAGAGTTATGCACTTTATAAATCTGGATTGAAAACTAAATTCTCTAGAACTGCTTTTTGTGTTTCGTTTGTTGTCCTTCCCTCGCACCTCCAATGAGCACGGTTGGTTACGCACGGTGCGAGTTAAGTTTCACATACAAACATACATCGACGCGTTTCGAAGGAAAAAGAAACTGGATCGCATAGAATCCACAAAAATCACGAATAATTTATTCACAGACGCACGGTATGACACGTTTATTGTCAGCTCGAGGATCAAGTTTAATGTTAGGAGCAGCGTGGGGCTGAGGTGTCAGGAACAACGTGGTCCCAGAGCAACATTGTATCCACGGTGTCTCATTCTTTTAATTGACTGCATTAGAAATACTGGTAAGTGGCGTACAATTACAGACACGCGCAGTACGCGCAACACGTCGTGCCAAAACTGCACGCGCGTAACATTTACACGTCCAAAGCCACGACACGCAAACACAAACACGGCCAGCAGCCGGTCGACAGAGCTAACCACACACACACACACACATTCCCGCCACGATCTAAAACCAGCCCGTGCTGACCGCCCACGGATCAGATTGCTCGTTATGTGATTAAATCATTTCTGGCCACGGTATTCAATCATGGGAGCGGCGCTGGGAGGGACAGGAACGCAGCCCCGAGTGGGGGTGTAGCATTGACCCGGCGCACCCCTGTGAAATGGAAACTTTAGGAAGGGCAAAACAGACACCCGACCCTCGCCCTAAAATTAAATCCCAGGCAATGGCTGACATCAACCTTTAGTCACGGGGAATTCAAGTCATGGGGTCGGTGCTCCCTCGCTGGACTACCCGCCCGCCCTCCCACTCGATTGTGTTCTGGAAGCAAACTTTCACTTTGAGCGTCGAGATAAATTAAATGAACGTCGTGAGAAGCGAGGCAGACTCGACGCACTGCCCAGATAATGGGTTCTTTATTTATATCTGCAAAACCAATTTCACAAAAAGCATTTTCCCTTTTAGCAGCGGCGCTAAAACGCGGGCTAATTTTAAAATGGTTTTCACCGCAAGGATCTCTGCTTTTCGGTGCCGACCACAGGCCGGAGAACGAACGCATTCACCGCCGTCCGGTACAGCGGAGCTGGGCGAACAACAGCGGCGTAGTCGGAACACGCCGGCGAGCGCGCGACAAATGACAGCTGATCGAGGCTCGTGACCGGTCACACACCGGCATGCCCTCCGCGAGAGCAAGAGAGTGGGCGGGCGTTTTGCGAGCGAGGGCCGAAACTGGCCGCCTGGCTCAGCAGGTCGGACCGCGGTGGGGGCCGCGATCCAGATGCCTCGGCGAGGACGGCGACGCTCGCGCTCAACCATCCCATGACAGCCAGACACGCGGACAGTGACGGACGCACGAGGCAGACACGTGGGCAGTGACAACCGCCGGCAGTTATCACGCATCTCCGCCTGGCCCATTATTCGTCAAAGCATTTGTCCTTCCATCCATACGGCCGCTAACGACGGGGAGCCTCCGATGACAGAAACCTTTAACGAGGCTGCACTGTAGCGAGCGATCACTGGGTGGTACGCCGTGCCAGGCTAGAGAGGCCAGGTGTAACCCGCACTCACGCTGTGGTGCTGCTTCACACCAACGCGGGGGGGCTGGATGTGCGATGTATTCCTCTGCTCTGGTGAACGGTGGTTATCCCATGCAGCGTGTTATTTAATGAACCGCACAGGCAAACGATTGAGATACAGGAAAAGAAACTTTATAAATAACATGCAATGAAAACGGGCCATTGCACGAAATATCGGCCATTATAGTTTTGTTTTCTTTTTAAGGCTATACTGTTATTGACAAACGTGTTTAGTTTTCGTTAAAGACACAAGCGATGAGTTTCTGATGAATAATTTTATATTTACACTCTGTAACAATGTAACGTGTTATCACACTAAACACTAGTGACATCACTTTCCGTGATCTCATGCTTTTCTGAACAATCCCAAACAACAACAAACAAAACTCGATCGTGTAACATTGTACACAGCTGGGCTCGAATTTAGGATTTTTCTAATTAATCTCAAATTGATTATGTCCAATTCAACAAACGACATTCAAGGTTCATGGCAAAGACATGCAAAAGTTATGTTAATGTCCAGAATGATGTGGCGCAGGTGGATGGGCTATTTGATGGACCCAGAACTGAATTAACCAAATGGGACGAGAATTCCAGCATAGATGAATAAATCAATAAAAAAACATGGCACAGACGAGATAGCGCATATGAGACAGTACAAGAAAGTAAAAAAAAGAGTACAAGAGAAGAGAGCAGAAGACAAGAGGAGACGGTACAAGACGGGAGGAGTGCACAATGAGCAGCACAACAGTGCACAAAAATAACAGCACAAAAACTACAATACAGTATAGAAGAGACAAACAATATGGGGCAAGGTACAAACGAGACTTTACGTAAACGGTAGGTGCGTGTAATCGGTAGGCACGTGGCGTATCATCGGTAGGCAAGTGGCGTATAATCGGTAGGCACGTCCAATCGGTAGGCGCGTGTAAACGGTAGGCGCGTGTGAAGCCTCTGCTCACCTCTCGGCTCAGACGGGATGGCAGGAGAAGTCAGGAGCGAATACTGCCGGCCAAAGTGCAGTGAGAGCAATTTTGTTTTTAAATGGTTGGCTCCGGCTTTCCACGTGGCGTTTGGAGCCAACGAGGCAGGGCAGACATCCACCGTGTCCGGTCAAAGTCACAATGCATTGAAGACACAGGATACATTTATGTTAATAAATGCTTTTCCTGCAACCAATTTTAAAAACGGACCGAGTTAATTCTGTATTACTCATTGCCGTGTTAAAGAGAAACTTTCAACAATTTAAAAAAAATCTTCTTGGTTCTTTCGGTAAAGTCACGTAGAAGGGAAGTAATAAAATAATAAAAATAAAACATAATAAAATAATTCTCACGACGTTTCGACCACAACGCAAGCAGCCGTCCTCAGGTGAAGAACAGGTCTGTCGAGAAGACAGAGTCTGAATGACAACCCCAGGCTTGGAGCGTCTTTTTAAGCTGGGTTGGAGGGGGGGAAGAGCGCCTTGACAAAACAATTTGCATCTCAAGAGGAATTTAGCATATTTATGTGAAATGCGTAGGAGGTGGGCTGGGGAGTTTCAAAGTCATATTGTGCCCATGCATTATGCAGGAAATTTAAAAAGTCACCAAAATGCACTCTGTTCGACAGAATGGGAGAAAGCCGGTTAAATGTTCTAATCATCAGGTAATTGAATCGTCCCAGATCAAGAGTGGAGTCGCTAGGCCCGCAACTATTGATGCCCTCCCTCGCGGTTATTTGACGTCACAATTCAAGTACAAATTATTTTGCGTCTCGTTGTCTTCGCATGTGTACATCAGCCTCTTTTCTCTTGCTCCGCTAGCCTGAACGTAAGATGGGCATCTCATTCGCGTACATTTCTTTATCAATCATTCTTGCACGCACATGAATGGATACACAAGTACCATGAGCGCAAGAACTGATTTTAATGCACTTGTCATTACCTGCCCGTGGGTAGCTACCAAAGAAGACATGTTCGTCATTTTGGACCATGTCCGGCTTTTCTAGTCGAAGCAAAACGTCGCGAGCAGCGCCCTCGGGAGCGGGGGTTCCACACAGTGAATACCGGGGAGCGGGGTGCACAAACGCGCCAAGTGGCATGCGTATGCCGCAGGGGTCAGGGGTCAGGGACAGCAAGGAATCTGCCCCACTCAGGGTGACGGCCACACCTCCCACGGGCCGTGCAAAGCTATACGTTTCAGCGAAGGCTCCAGACGCTTGTAAACGACGCAGCGCAACATGCATCCTAACCCCCCCCCAACCTCCACCCCACACCACCCCAGCGCCAACTGCCGTTCCAGTTCCGCTATTTTTAGCCAATCTCTTGGTAACGGTTTGTGACTCGCAAACAAAAATGGAATCCATGGGTGCTCATCTTTTTAGACGTTGTAATTAAACAGGCGGCCAGCAGCTGTAATTAAAAGTGCAATGCGATGGTGCTCTTCACTGCGATCTTAATTGCGTATATGTGCCAACGATGCAGTGCTCGGTGCTGACACAGCCCTGGGAGTTGTCACTATGGAAGTTGAGCCTCCAGTAACCGAGGGCAACCCTCACCAACATTGGCCTATGCACAATTGCTGCAACAGATGTATTTGTTCAATCTGGACTAATCTGATCGCTGCTCCCCTCTGGTGGGTGGCCAAATGGGATGGAAAATTCCAACCGGACCACAGAGGTCACATGACTAGATGAGGCTGTGCGCTCTGCAGACCAATCGTCACTCATCTAACACTATTAAACTATACTCCGATTTTTTTTTTCAAGGTGGCTCGATGACTATGCCATTGCCATACTAAGTCATCACGTGCTGATATCAAAGGCACCGCAGTTGATGGTCGCCCTGGTGTAGCAGCAACTAGGTTGACGGAAGGGTGGTGTGGTGGGGGGTGGTTTGGGTCGGGTAGGTGGTGCCGTGATCGCCGTGCGCGACCGGCGGGTGTCGTCGCCTCGCACCTGCTCGGTGAACTCGATGAGCAGAGGCAGCTCGTTGGACTTCACGAACTTGCGCAGGCCTTCCTTGCTCAGCTCGCCCTCGTACACGTTCCGGCCCTCGTCGAACTGGAAAGCACGCGACGTAACGGCACGTCAGACGCAGCTCGCGACGCGACAATTCATATGACGAGAATTCTGCGTGGCTACACCAGCAGGAAAAGCAATCTTTAAATCTCATCTTTACGCATTATGATTTCCTAGTTTTTTTAATCTCATTTCCTGCGGATACTGGATGTAGTTTTAAGCGAAACGTCGTGTATCTAATTGCTATATTTAGTTGTGACAATGGTTCTTCAATTTACCGGTGAGTTGACACATTCATAATTGGCACATCAAACACTTGTACACCTGACGATTACATTTGTTTGGCATCTTAGGTGGCGGATGGTCTTTCACACAAATTTGGCCATATCATTTACGTGGCATAACCCAATAACAAATTAGGAATCACAATGCATCAACAATTTTTAAGACATTGCGTCGCCATGACCCCATGTGTCGCGTTGTTACCAAAAGAAGTTGTGCGCAGTGATGGCAGCAGCCCCAAAATAGCAGCGCGCATCACAAGCTACGTAGGCCAGTTAGCTCGCTACATTCACGCCACGAATCAGTTTCACTGTGGCCACACGCGCAGTATAAATACCACACTCGCATCAGCATGAGCTCAAGCTGAGATGCCGGGGTGGGGGCAGGGAATGAGAGGGATTGCCGAGCGCCCACCCTCATGCTCACACCTCCATCCTGCGACGAGCGCGTGCGTACGACCAGGGACAACGAGGAGAAGTGAGCAGAGCCATGGGGAGGAAGAGTGGAGCTACGGGGCACAAGCAGGAGCCTCCCGAGCGGCAAACGAACACCGCGGGGATCACGTCGAAGAGCTGGAAAAAGCTGTGGAGTGCCAACGCTTACAAACCACGCGGCCATGCATGCAGAGTGCCAAAGGGGTTGTCTTGAAAAAACTAGATAACACACAACATATCTTCATGTACACAGTAGGCTTTTGTGGAGCGTAAGAAAACTGTACAGCCATTGTGCGGGCAGATGATGCAATGTTAACTATTAAAAGTGGCCTGTAAAGTCTTCCTACGAAGCCAGCACGAGTTATCTTAAAAATACACATGTGCGAGTTATCAGGTTCTTCCACGAAAGCCCTCAAACGAGAAACAAGACGAGTCTCCACGCAGCGCAGCACTCCCCGGCACGCTTCGAGGCGCTTCAGCCCCGTCGTTGACGCAAGATTTACAGCCGTGAGCTCGTGCCAAGGAGGACGGCACACGTGTTTACGTGCAACCCGGCACGGCCCGAGCAGTGGCGGCGGGGTGGGGGCCAGCGAGGGGAAGCGAGGGGGTACACACCTTCTTAAAGAGTATGACGCCTTCTTTGGACACCTCGTACTGCGTGAAGGCGTCGTCTGATGACGCGAGGCCGAAGGCGATATCGTCGATTCCGTCGGCCGCTTTGAGGAACACCTTAGCATCCTCAGCCTCCACATCCTGAGTGGGGGAACACCACCACAACGTCACGGCTCACTCTCTCCCACCACCGCCACAACACAGCTCACACGGGCTTCGTGTACGCACATGGGTCACAAACGCAACACGGGTTACACCCACATAACAGGGCTTCCTCCAACACAGCTCACACCGACAACTTATCATGGTTTCACAGCACCCCACTTGCACCGTGACAGCGCAGCGCCACAACCACACAGCACAGATCGCACTCGCGTCCACGCGGCACCACACTCCACGATGGCGGCAGGAACAGCACCGCACCGTTTTATCGTTTGCACACAACTCCCCCTTCTCAGTCCAATTGCAGTGGGCAACTTAACTCAACATGTCCTGTACCTTATGCAGGCAAACTACATTATTGGGATTATACCTAGATATCATTGCCCCCTGCTGACAGACTAATGTCCTGGTCACGCTTGCAAATGAGAGTATCCAAATTTCATAAAGAGTCTTTCCAAATATGCTTCATTTAAATATTTGTATTTTATGTTCTATTTTTTGTTTTTGTACATGGTTTAATTTTTAATCCCATGCACCGACTCCGACGTCACTTGAGGAAGACATTTGAGTCGTTGGTGTCAATCGGTGCAGATTTCCCGGACACAACTTCACTGTTGCATGTGCCATGGAAACCATGTAACTACATGGCTCCTATTGAGCATCGTGGCTGCTTGTTACCGAGCCATCAAACGCATTCACGTTCCACGTCTGTGGCAAGAAAATGCACCAGTTCGGCCTACATTGACAAATAAATGATAGGAAAAAAAGCAACAAAAAAAATGAGAATACCTAAAGTTTATTAATTACTTCTAGATTTGAAGCTTTCGTGACTGCAAGGATTCATACTCTTAGGTTTTTTCAGTAAAGGCACGTAGGTAAGAAATAAATAAATGATACAATGCTTTTTACAAATAATAGAAATAATAATAGAAATAAAATAATAAATCACCACGTTTCGGAGGCAACACAAGTCTCCGTCATCAGGTGGGACTGTCACCGCTAGATTTACTGTATCAAGTGAGGCAAAATAAGAGTATGTATTAATTACTCTTTGGTTCTTTCGGTAAAGTCAATTGCTGAATTTCAGCAATTGTTTCTTGCTGTGGTTGTCCCCACCTGATGACGGCCGCTTGTATTGCGCCCGAAACGTCGTGATTTTATTTTTATTTTATTTCTTTTTATTTTTCACCTACGTGATTTTACCGAACGAACCAAAGAGTATGGATCCTTGCAGTCACGAAAACGTCAAATCTAGAATGTATTAATTACCTTCGCAAGGAGCGATATCTGGTTTGGTATCAAAAATCTCCTAGCCGCCATATTGGACCAGGATTCCAGGATCACTACATGACCGTGCAAACAATCAGTGCGCATGTTGCTTGCGCAACACCATCACCACCACAACGTTTCAAAAGCGGTTATGCACCAAGTTGCTCTGGATTGCCAGACAGCCACGAGCAGGTTTAGTTCCTCCAAGGACAATGGCGTTGCATGGAACGCTGTTGCGGGTAAGCGGCAGTTTATTTCCAGAATAATCAGAGCAATGACGATGGTGGTGAGACCGGGTGGGGAGGGGGAAAAGAGGGACGGGGGGGGGGGGCAGCACCTTGAAGAAGCCGACGACCACCACCTCGGCCGACTCGATGAACTTGGCGGTGGCAGCGGCGTCATCCAGAGTTGTGGCGGAGGGTCCCGTGCGCTTCTTTAGCCAGTTCACGATGTCGTCCGCCTGCCGCCCAGCTTAACCGCACACAACCCACACACAACCGCACACTAAGCCCACTGCCACGTCCAACATGGCCAGACACCCAGAAATCAAACTAAGGCTGCCGAGCTTGAAGCGCACTGTGCTAGCATCTGTGCCACCGCCCCCGCGTCATTGACACAGTTGTCTTCTCGAAGCCATGTCTATATGAATAGAAAAAATTACACGTCTATTTCCATATTAGATATGTGTGCTAATAGGGTTTTTCCCCTTTTTTTCTGGCAACAAAACTGACACCTTTTGCAAGGAATCATGCTTACATTAACCACAATACTTGCAGTCAAATGCAAACAAAAAACAATACTCTGATAATTAATGCATTGTCTTTGGAACCGATTGGTCCACACCAGAGACAGCTTTCTTTAGAGCCTAGTCTCATATGGTGTTCGACCAGATGATGCCAAAAGGCGCCTTTTGGCCCACACCAGAGACAGCTTTCTTTAGAGCCTAGTCTCATATGGTGTTCGACCAGATGACGCCAAAAGGCGCCTTTTGGCGTCATCTGGTCGAACACCATATGAGACGAGGCTCTAAAGAAAGCTGTCTCTGGTGTGGACCAATCAGTTTCAAAGACAATGCATAAATTATCAGAGTATTGTTTTTTGTTTGCATTTGACTGCAAGTATTGTGATTAATGTAAGCATGATTCCTTGCAAAAGGTGTCAGTTTTGTTGCCAGAAAAAAGGGGAAAAACCCTATTAGTATATTTTGGTACTGGCAAAGGAGGTCCCATGATGTAGATATGTGTGGTGGATTGCTTCAATTTCTCCATTGAAATTTCGGGTGAACAATGACAATCCTCGAAAAAGTTAATGCGATAAATGTTCTAAACGTGAACACAAACCAATGTCATCAGCGAATATCGGCAAAGATACAAACGTAGGCACACGCACGAAGGCACTTGTGCGCCTTGATGCAGCAGCAACCCGTGCTCACCCGCGTACTCCTTGGCGTTCTTTGCGTCGCCGTCCTTGAAGAACTTGATGGTCGGGTAGCCGCGCACGCCGTACTCCTTGGCCAACTCGGTCTCCTCCGTGGCGTCGACCTTGCCCAGCCGGATAGCTGAGCCCTCGGCCTTTAGTGTGCCGGCTGCTTTGGCGAACTCAGGTCCCAGGGCCTTGCAGTGGCCGCACCATGGCGCATCTTTGGCGAAAACAACAGCGGCGTCATTAGCGGTCACAGGTGTGGGTTCATCCACATCAACGCGAGAAAGAAACTTTCTGGTTCATACTCTTAGTTATTTCGGTAAAGTCACGTAGGTAAAAAATGAAATTAAAATTAATAAAATAAAATAATAAAATTCACGACGTTTCGGAGGCAACACAAGTCTCCGTCATCAGGTGGGACCGTCACAGCCAGATTTGATACCGTCACAGCCAGATTTGATACAGCAAATCTGGCTGTGACGGTCCCACCATGATGACGGAGACTTGTGTTGCCTCCGAAACGTCGTGAATTTTATTGTTTTATTTTTATTAATTTTTATTTCATTTTTTACCTACGTGACTTTACCGAAAAAACTAAGAGTATGAATCCTTGCAGTCACGAAAGCTTCAAATCTAGAACTTTCTGGTTGATGACTCAGCACTCAATAATTTACTCCAGTCACTTGGTCACCGGTGATCAGTTGGCTCCTCACTCGTCTCCCACTACTACCATGGGTATCACTCCAGTGAACTTCACTGAGTCTTAAGCCACCGGTGAGGAACTATATTGGTCAAAGTTTGCTAAAACCATTGGCACGTATAGATAAAATGTGGCAATCTTGTCAGGTGGTGGACAGTTAATAACATTAATTTTGGCATACAACTACCATGTGGTACAACCCAAAAATTACAATTAACCATGTTAACTCTTATCTATTACAACTGTTCTGTTTGTCGCTGGCTCTTTGGCGTTTTGGGCTTTTGGTCCAGTGCACAGCAAGTTGTGTTAACAAGACACCACGGTACAGTGCGGTGGGGCCAAGGGACTAGGGGCAAACAAACTTGTTTGGAATGGGCCGCCCTGTATTTTCCAGCTGGACGAGTAATCACTGCAAGCTGTGCACGGCCGATGGTGGGGGGGGGGGGTCAAAAAAACCAGGATATTAAAAGAAAAATTAAATATCACTGGCTTTATATAAACCTGCAAGTTAATTCTAAATTAAATATCAAAGGATGAAAATTATAATTCGTCGCGGTCCACTTGTGAAAGCGAACAAATTTGTTTAATGGGCTTAAGAACCCACATCCCGGGACACGTCACAGGCCCCAAGTTGCAGGCCCCTCAAGTTAGGGGTGTTTACACAAAGGACAAAGACAAGTGCCATACAGGACAAAGACAAGTGCCATATACCAGTAGACCACATTGCTAAACAGCACATTCCTGGTGGGAAAATGTTGCAGCTTTTTGGGTCAGGATGGCACGAAGATATATATTTTTATGGACACAACGGTAGTTAACACTGCCTTATTATAAATACATGGACACGCATGATGTTTCAGGCAATGGCCCATCTTCAGTGTAGGTAGTCGAGAAATTGCTGACACGCTTTACACTGTGGCAGCTTTAAAAGCGGACAGAGAACCACCTACAATGGTATTCAACTCTGTTGACTTGAAAAAATGTAAGGCCCCAAGGTATAACGTTCACAACTATAAGCCCATCCCTCGGACCAATCTCCAATCTCAAGGGACACTAGCTTAAACTGGTCACGTAAAACTGGTTGTGCTACAAGACCGGTGTTAAAAGTGAATGTGGAGAGTTCTAAATTTATTTTCACCGCAAATGCAGTATCAATATTTGAGTCCATTAGAGACAAATGTTCATGCAGCTGGCACCCCAATCCCACCATCAGAAAAAGACTGATCTCCAAGACTCTTACAGGAGGCCCCTGCAACGTTTAATGTGGTAGGAAACCAATTACCAAAACACCCACGCATACGAGAGGGTACCACTCAAATTTCCAAACGTGGCTTCAATAACCCATTGCTACACTCATCTGGTCACCTTGTGTATAACACATGACATTCCCAGGAAATCTCCAGTATATGTTAAGTGGGTTCAATTTGAATTAGCTTATGAGTTTCAAAAGGGTTATTTGCTTTAATGCAAATAACCAAATCTCAATGCGGGGGGGGGGGGTGTAACCCAGATAAAATAAAAGCATGTAAAATGCCAAACAAATCTGTCATTTACCTACGCAAAATGTGAAAGAAGACAGTGTTGCACTTGGTTTTAATGCACTTTTAAGTAATCAGCTTACTTTCCAACAAAATGGTAAAGTCCTGACCCTTGAAGATAGGAGCAGCTAATAATTAAACCAGCGTGGGCGTTAAGATATGAAAATTTTTGTTTGTAACTCGGATAATCCGCAACCAGGATAAGCCGCCCACAGACAATTTAGGGTTGACTGTGGGCCAACTGCCCTTTGCAGCTGCAGCGCAACAATCAGATTAAGGTTCAAACAGCATCTGTGGCCTGCACTAGTAACAGCCGGGTGACGTGGAGCTTGTGTCAGGGTCACCCCAACACATCCGCACAGGGGACAGAGCGTCGCGACTCTAGGAAGTGCCAATATACGTCGCCTGAGATTGGTCTCTACTTTGGTTAAATCAACCGCCCTCCAAGCTGCGTTGTGTACAGTCCCCTGTGCAAATCTGCGGCAAGCCAAACTGCGTGGCACTCAACCGACATACAAAGCCACGTCGCCAACCATCGCGATTCATCGAGGTCTGCAGCAGAGGGAGGGGTTACACAACACGTGCAGCAGGACACGGAAGCTTCCTGCAAACGCAACAAGTAAAAGCACGCCACGTGTAACTCGCCCCTGCAACAATGGCTGCAATCGCCGAGAATAATTACGCGATTTCGACGGCGAACCCTGGATATTGCACAAGTAGAGTAATTATGTGTTGCCTGGTGAATGTGTCAGAGGCTTTTTTTGAGGTCTCGGTGTAATTAATGCACGGATGATACCCACCCCTCCCCTGCTGCCTGACGTGACCCAGCTGTACGTGCATCTAAACATTTCGGCAAACATCTCCTTCCCGAGAAAATTCCTGCCCCACGACCGCCTCTCCCCCATCTTCTCCCGGGGTTTTCATGTGTTGCACCCATGTCTGGGAACTCTTCCGATCATACACTTTATAGGGAGACAGAGCATCTCACCATATCTCATCTCCCCCTCTTCACCTGCCTAACTTTTCTCCACACCTGTAACTTCCCTCACATCTTCCAAACAACGCTCAAACCCTCAACCCTCAATTTCCACACAACTCTCATTCGCAGCTCCTTTGCGCCTCCATCAACCCTCCCTTCCACACTTCTTCCCCAACTTTCACACTCCCACACTTCTCTCACCTTGTCACCTTTCCACGCACAAACCTCCCACTTCCTCCACGGCTACCTTCACACATACCCTTCCCTCACCACCGACCCTGCCTGCTCCACACCAGTCAAACCAGTGGCCAACGTCTCTTCCCGTCTCATGGAATGCTAATTAGGCATTGGTCAACGTGTCACCACCACCCACAGGTAGCCCCTCCACCCCACACGTAGGGCCCTGGGCGAGTAAACCATGTGCACTGGCACTGCTGATTGCTGCCAGCCTCTTCTGCCTGTCAATGAGAATGAGATTCACTCCAGAAACAAACGTGGACTCAAAACACGCACATTTAATTCAACCCTGCCACGCTGCAGCCACGCTGCATTTGCGCCTGTAGTTATGACGCCTCCACGACTTGATTTGGAACTTTGGTCACTGGGTGAGGCAGGAGGTGGCTTTGATTGAAGGGTTGGGGCGGGTTTAGCGGTCTGCAAAATGTTAACCAACCCCTAGGTAGGTTACCCTGCTCGCAGGCGAGGTAAGGAATATAATAAACCTACATATGGGTAATCCTGTTTGCAGGTGAGCTAACTCAAGCCACTGATGAGTTCATGAACCCACAGGTCAGTGGATAAACCCAAAGTGGAGTTATAATAAATTAGTTGGTCTTATAAAGGTGTCATAATGAACTCTGGCGAGTTAATTGTCTCACAGGAGAGTTACAGAGCACACAGGTGAGCTAATTTACCATAGGTGAGTTACCCAACTCACAGGTGGGTTCATGATGCTGAGCTCCACCAGAGCACATACCACAGGGGACGTGCATCATTGGCTGGTTGCATGGAACGTGTTAAGTGACCTTTCCCCCCATCCCTTTAACTAAATCTTATTTCAATTACAAAGCAGTGCAAAGTGCAACGTTAGTTGTTCTGTGCAACTGGTCCGTGATGGGGGCTGGTGAGGCCGGAATTGAGGGAGGACTGGTGGCATGGGTATCTCAGGCAGGTCAAATCAGATCACCACTAAAGCTTGGTGGGTCTTTCACTGATTGAGTGAGATCACATCATGGGAAATACCATGATGTAGATCCCATCAGTTAAGATCAGGGACGTGTCAGGCGAGATGATTACCAGGTCAGGTCAAACTCAAAAAGTTCAGCAATTACTAGCCAAAAACAGAGTCACGACAAATTGTAGTCATATTTTTTGGGTCTTTCGGTAAAAATTTAAATTTCAAGTCAAGATTGTACGAGGTCAGCTGAGGTCCGGATCAGACCAGGTTTGATCATTCGCAGGTCAGGCCAAATATCAAATCACAGCCAACATTGGAGCCATATCCAACCAAGACCAGCTCTGCTTAAGAGCAAAATTGTCCCAAGCGATGGTGTGGGGCCATGCCAGGTGCGATTATGTCACGCCAGGTCCATCCAAAGAAAGAGCTCAGCTCAAATCGCCATCGCGACTCAGCGGAATGAGGCCCAACTGTGCCACATCACGACAGCCGATGTCAGGTTGTGTCATGTCAGGAAGAGGCCAGGTCAGGGTTTGTGAGGGCGAGGAGATGCCAGTAGCTCAGAGTGAGGAGGGTGCCAGTAGGTGTGAAGATGTGCGATAGGAGGAGAGTGAGGAGAGTGAGTGAGGAGACACGGGCCAGTCGATGTGAGGTGAACAGCGATCGATGCGGGCCACTCACAGAACTCCACGAGGATGGCCGGGTGCGCGCTGAGGGCCTCCGCGAAGTTGGCGCCCGTGAGCACGAGAACGTCCTCCTCCTCCTTCACCTCGCCGTACGATCTCGCCACGCAGGCGGCCGCCAGCAGCAGCAACGAGGGCAGCAGCTTCATGTCGGAAGGCGGGAGGCAACGAACAGCAACGGAGGAGCGAGCGGGACGAGCGAGAGTGGAGCAGAGCAGCGGCCGCCGAGACGAGATGGAGGAGCCGGAGAGGGGGGGGCGAGGCGACGGGCGGGGGGATGTGGGGTCAGGGGGCGGGGGGGGGGCGAGGGGCGGGGGGGGGCAGGGGGCCGAAGGGCGGGGCTGGGGGGGGGCGTGGCACTCACGCCCGAGGAACCGCTACTGCGCATGCGCTGCTCGCGCGTCGGGGCCGTCCTCGCGCATGCGCGGCGAGGGGGGAGTGGCCTCGGCGCGCGCGCGCGGCCCGAAAGCGGCGCGCGCGCTCCGAGGGGTGACTTGGCCGCGTCTGATTGGTCGGCTTGGTGACGTCACCGCGGGACGGGGTGGGTGGGATGGTTTGGCGCGTGGATCGCGCGTCGGCGCGGCTGGTTACGTCATCGCGCGGGCACGCCGTAGATGTGACGTCGTGTCGCGCCTCTGCTCAAGACGGAAGCGCGTGGCGTCATCGCGGGCGTTTGACAAATGACGTCATCGCCAAACAACGGCCGGGTGACATTTTTCGTGGTGGTGCCGTTTTTTTTATTACACGCTTTTTAAATCCTTTATATTAAGTTCACTTGCTTGCTTGCTTGCGCGCTTACGACCGTGCAAATCTTTCGGTCGTTTTTAAATCCTTCATATTAAGTTCACTTGCTTGCTTGCTTGCGCGCTTACGACCGTGCAAATGTTTCGGTCGTTTTGAAATCCTTTATATTAAGTTCACTTGCTTGCTTGCTTGCGCGCTTACGACCGTGCAAATCTTTCGGTCGTTTTTTTAACCCACTCCAATCGAGCTGACATTTTGCACACAGACTCGTTGTGCGTGACAATTTATTTTCGTGAAACTTTTTTTCCAAAATTTTACACTTTTAGGAAAAAATAAATTATATTTAATTACCAATTGCTTAATGGTGGCAGGCAATCATCTGACCCATAGGTGGCAGCCATCTCAAGCCAGAGGACGAGAGGACTCTAGCCGCCACGCATATAAAGGATTTAAAAACTTTGTTTTTAAATCCTTTATATTAAGTTCACTTGCTTGCTTGCGCGCTTACGACCGTGTAAAAATAATATATATTTTTAAACATTCTTTTTTCATGTTATGTTTCGGCTTGGGTCTAATTGTCCACGCTCAACTGACCTTGGCTGTAATTGGCCACGGTTCCTTACGTTATGCCAAGCTTCGGGGCCACTTCCTGGAGTCGTGGAGTTCTTCCATTGCTAGTAGATTTCATTAAAGCGTGTTTTAAAAAAATAAGTTGTTTTAAACATTACTTATTACGGTGATAAACTCACCAGCCACATGACAATACTGGTAGGAACCTCCTGGTGACACCAGCCAAGAGGGGATTATTGTGTCCGTCCGTCCGTCCGTCGTGCAGGGAGGGGCTGGGTGGGGAGGGGTGGGGGTGGGAGGGGTGGGGCTGGGCTGGGTGGGGAGGGGCTGGGTGGGGGGTGGGAGGGGTGGGGCTGGGAGGGGAGGGGCTGGTCACCCCGTGGTGCCCTTATAAAACTCAACGTTTAACCTACTCACACCGGCTTGTGCCCGCCCTCACAGTCGGGCATATTTGCGGAATACACCACGCCACCGTTGATCCTGGCCATTGACCGAGCAACCCAACGTTCCTACCAGCTCCCTCCGCAGGAATGTGTTTAGAGAGGACGTCGACCGTAAAGCACGTTTGACTCGTCGCCTCTGATACGGAGCCACCGCTAACACAGCTGCCGAGAAGAATGGGGGTCATGAGCAATGACCCCCATCGTAACCATGATCCCGCATCACGGTGACTGTCGCCACTGGAGACGTTTCGTACCGCCACGGCCACCGAAACCAGTCACCACCAAGGCAGTGATGCCAGCCATCACCACGAGATGATGCTCATTGGCGCCGGCGTGAATAGATACAACAAAACCAAGCAATATCCATCACAGTATAAAAAAATGTTTTTAACACATCCTCTCAGCCAGTGAAATATACGCTCAGGAATTTTTATTTTTTTGTTGAGACTCCCATGGCTGAAAGTGGCTTATCCCGAGTGTTGTGCACCGATTCGTCATGGATGGAGATCGTGTTGCATACCTGTCAACCCACATTCTTGTACAGGGAAAATTTAGTTTTCAGGTCCATCCGGCGTAAAGCCGTTTCAAATACGGGCAAAACATGTTTTTGTGTTTCTCCCTTATGGAAGGGACTTTTGTAGGATGAACGTTGAGATTTATAAGGAGCACGGGGTAACCAATAAGGTCTGACTTGGTCTGTAATAAGGTAGGGCACTGACAAGGGGGTTGACAGGCATGGTGTGTTGATTGCTGTATCTCGCGATGCAATCAATAGATACATTTAATTACACCCGTGTAAATTTCGATTTAAAGCTTTCGTGACTGCAGGGATTCATATTCTTGGTTCTATCGGTGAAGTCACGTAAAATGGAAATAATACAATTAATTTGATTTTATAATTTTCTTTTATAAAAATACTTTTATTTTATAAATTAATTTTATTAAAATACTTTTATTTTATAGTTTTATTTTATAAAAATACTTATTTATTATTTCCCTTCTACGTGACTTCACCGACAGAACCAAGAATATCCACGCGTGTATTTACCGGCGCGTTGTGGCACATGAGCCCTACGGCCACCGGAGGGCGCAATATCCATCACATTCAAACATTTTAATTCCCCCCACCCCCAAAACTGAATGAGGACATACTCTTTGGTTCTTTCGGTAAGGCCACGTTGAAAGAAAATAAAATAAATATTTTATTTATTTAATTTATTTATATAAAAGAAAAAATGTATTTATTTAATTTATTTTCTTTCTCCGTGACTTTACCGAAAGAAGCAAAGAGTAATTCCTGCAGTCACGAAAGCTCCGAATCAAGTTTAAATGAGGACAGTTTATCATGTGGCTAACGGGGGCGAATCATGACAGGCCAACTGGTAGTGACGGGGCAGCATCTGAATTATTACAGGCGACGCAAATTAATATAAAAGTCTAAGGGATCTCACCTCATCTCGTGTTTACAGCATTGAGCCAGTGGCGTGAAAGTTCCGAATTCCTACGGCAGGAGCGAGCCCCGATTCATAGGACAACCACGGCTGATGAAGGGTCGTGGAATCGAACTCGCAAACTTCCGAACGTGAGCCGCTCGGTTGACCGCGAGCCGCTCGGTTGACCGCGAGCCGCTCGGTTGACCGCTGAAGCCGTCTGGCCGGTTTTACACACAGCAGTAAATAAATGTCCTCTCTCCAGCGACTCGTAATTTGCTTGGCCATGGGGACGTGGCTGTGTGGCTCAGAGGCATCCTTCACTTAAATCCAACCGAGAGCCCATTTGTGGCACGGCTCGTGGAAGCCGTCTCAAAGCCATTGTGCTTAACTTGAGCCAGCTCCGAGCATCGGTCCCAGCCATGCTCAGGATTTATGTGGGCCGAGCACACTCATGCGTCTTTGACAGCAATTCTGAGCGACTTAAGCCTGAACTGAGCTGCAACGCAAGACCGTGGGCCTGAGAGTCTCTTAATTTAAAGGGAAGCATGGAGGTCACAAAAACATGCGCCAGACCGGGGACATTTGATGGTGCAGCAGCATACACCCCAGGCGCTGACGTGAACCTCAGTCAGCTTAGTTCATTTCCACTCAGCAGTGGATGGAGAATGACCACCAACACCCTCGTGATTATGACACTGAAGGCCACACCAAAGTATCGGCGACATGTCTCCCACCGGGCAAGGCGATACCGAGCACAACCTCGGGCCGCGGCTATTCTGGGCCCGGGAGAGATTTACGATGATGGCTTGGACCCATTGCAGAGGACCACGCGAGTGGGGACAGCACATACTCTCTCCGCAGGGGCATGACACAGCAGAGTAGGGTGGTTAAAAAAAAAAATTTTGCAAATACCGGTAACCGAATGAAAAAAACCGGTTACCAAGTGAAGCGAAGGGAGGCTGCCGTGGTGTAATGGTTGGTACACAACTTTTGGAAAATCCCCGTCTCCTTGTAGGTCTTGCACAGGAGCTGTTTTTCACCAGCCATTATCAATCCACTACTGGATGGCCTCCCCAAGCCGTTGTCTTGCAATATAACAATCCATCCAACTGCTGCACCAGAGCGGACTTCATTGCTACATCTGTGGCCAATGTCCTCATGCACGTTTCCTCTTTTTTCTGCCACTCCCATCATATCTCGACCACCAGCCATCATCCTGAGTGGCAACATGTCCCACCCACTTGCCCTTAATGTTTCCAGCTTGCTTTTGTTCTCTAATCCACGTTCCTGTCCCAATGTAATTCCACGCACGTGTACCTACATATTTATTCTACCTGAAATTGTTGTATTTTGAAGTTTTAATCCTGGCGGTGTTGACTATTGTGCGGTGTTAAAGCGCCTTGAAGTAATCCCATGTTTAAGCCAATACACTTTAATCCTGAAGCCATCATGGGGCAAAACGTGGCGTGAGCCCCCGCGGTACGGGTAACGGGGGCCCATGCGGTTTTAGCAGCTGTGCCACTGCTGCATTCCTTGCCAAGGAAGGCGATTGAATGTCGCTGGTGTCTGGCAGCAATGGCGAGGTTTGTCCTCGTTAGTGCAGCGGCAAGGACTGTGCACAACAAGTGGTGACTGATCCCACGTGGCACACAAGCACCGGCTACCTACTCATAATTACACAAACCCATTCTCAAGGCACACAAAGATAACGATCCCCAGTATAGCTTTAACAAGCTCTTGGGGGCAAGTGCAAGTAGCATTACGTATATATCCATAAACACGAGCAAACCGACAACCAAGATCTACACTCCCAACAACCGCTATCCACACCTCAAAAGCCACTTGCGCACACATTGCATGCAACATCCACTCATACACAACGCCTACAATGCAATACCCATCCCAGAACCCTCTCTCCAAGAAACCTCCTCGCGCAACCCAAAAACCCTCATCGAACTTTTCCACCAGTTTATCTCCCACTAACATTTATACCCACTCTTCAACAGCCCTACACCCTTAATTCACACTTGAACACTGGAACATCAGCGCATCAGATACACACCAGCACAGCATTACCGTTCACACAACCCCACAGGCACACACCATCCAATCACCTTCACACACACTTCCAATTACGTATCTCAACCTCAAGATCGAACCAGAATATCCTTCTCGCTCGCACCCGCTGGAACTTTGTGCAAGAGGACGTATAGCGCTCTCTAGTGGAGGCTGCACGCACAGAAATTCGCGTGACGACCGTTTGTGAGACTCATCGTTTATTGTTACAGAGGCAATTTAACTGGAGTTGTACAAGACATTCACGCATAACAAGCTAACACAAATTTGCTTGTACAAAAACCATGACTAGTATAAAACATTGAACCTAAAACAAAAGATAGCTAACAAACCCTACGCCTTATTCCCTGTCTTGTTTATGTACACAACATGGACGTTACGGTATTCCAAATCTCTCTCATCTTCTCAGAGATGGCTGGCTTCAGGACGCGTCGTGTTTCTCGCTCGTTTAACTTGTGTCCATCTGGAAAATAAAACAGGGAAGGCCGACATTAATTCAGACACTGCCACTGCCCACCAAAGGCCAAGTTAAGCAGTGCAACACTCGTGCCACGTTCCAGTCGAGGGTCGCTGCCAGACTGCACAAGGGATGACGAAACTGAACGAGGGAATATGCCGAGACTGTCTATTGGGGGAGATGGAGAAAATAAAACCAGCTCGGGAAAGCATTCATCCAGCAGTGGACTTGACCACGGCTGCTGTTAAGTTTCCGAGCCACACGATAACGCAGCAAGATGATTCCAGTGGAGTGGGAGAGGCGCTGGAACACGCTCTCACCTTGGCATTGTAGGCATCGAGTTGAGCGTCCAGCTCTTCAGCCGACAAGTTGGGCCGGCTATCGCGGGCACCCCGCCCTCGGCCCCGTCCGCGGCCCTGTGCACCACCTCGGGCCCCGCGACCCCTCATGCCGCCGCCTACCATGACGCCCCGGCCACGGGCAAACCCGCGGCCCGCGTTAAACGTGCCGCCGCCCTGCAGCCTGCGTGCAGAGAGACGCGCGCGCAAACAGCTCAGCCAGATGTCGTCATTTCACACGCCGCATCTCCGACGCTCAAGACATTGAGTTGTGAGCTCTGAGCCGGTAACAATGTTCACTTATGTATTACAAAACACTCTGAAATGCCACAAGTTAAGTTTGCCCCCAAGGACTCCATTTAACCCACACCATTTCAGTCAGACTTAGGTCATTTTTCTATTGTAAATTTTGGACCATGACAAGAGAATATGCAAGGTGCTTGCCAAGGAATTTAATGGCCTTATGAATGCAAAAGATTATCATAAAATTATACAAGTTTGCCACCGTGTGGATGTGGGTGGCATAAAACTCCAGGTTGGTGGTGCGGTGGGTGGTGCTCACCCAAGGGCCTGCCGTGGCCGAGGGGCATCGATCTGCGACGTCACGAGTTGGATGTTCATCTGTCGGCCTGACAGGAGGACGGAGGACACGGAGCGTTAACCAGCGCACTCGTATGAACCCTGAAATACGTTTTGACAAGTCGTCGCATGCAATCGCGTCAGCTCAGAGACGTCGCACAAGGTGACGGCATCGAAAAAGAGACAAGTCGCAGACACAGCGTACGTTGGTCAAGGTTGATCTGTTTTGCTTAAATTTAGCGCCAATAGCTTAGTGTATTATTGGCTAATTTTGGACAACACTTTAACCCATTTGGCCAGTTTGATAATACACTTTTAAGAACATGACTTGACTTTAACATTTTGTTAACGAGTATCTTTAGCCAGGCGGCGGTGGCGCATGCTGTTAAAACTCCCTTTCCGGGTGCATCGTGGTGCTATACCCTGGCTTGCCAGACGGCGGTACACTATTGCTCCCTTACTCACGTAGGTTTGCTCTAAGTGCTGGGATTTCCTTCCACGTGTACCCAATTGGCAGATTACACGTTTATAGAGGACTGCAGAGCTTGGTAGGGGGGGGGATTTTGCACCGGTTCACCACCTGGCACGTTACTCATTGCTATTAACGAGAGCTACTGTGACATCCAACCCGTCTTTGTGGCCCAAGGGTCTACGCCGGCACTCACCGTCGAGAGGCACGCCGTTGTACTGCTTCATGGCCTTGATGGCGTCGGCGCGGCGCTCAAAGTGGACGTCGGCCGTACCCAGAGAGCGGCCCGAGCGGTCGTAGTGCACCGCCGCCTTGCGCAGCGGCCCAAACTCCGCAAACAGCTCCTACGGGGCCACAGAGCAGCACCCGACACTCAGCCAAGACACCCGCGAGGTGGCCGGGCAGCCCGAGCTCGCACAGCACTTCTCAATCTCCGATCCTCAAGACTCGTCACACTCCATCTGTCCAAGTTTACCAATCTTAAAGCACAAGCTGTAACAAAGGCAGTATCACGCTCAAGGGCAATTGCGTATTTTGCAGGAAATTTTTCAAATTTAGACCACGACACCAGCAAACAAGATTGATTCGCTGCCTCTACAGAGATTGCGTCTATATCTTTTAGACAGAATGTTGCATCGCGAAACCCTGGTGGCCAGCGACAATCTTGAGGATGCGTCGTGCACCGAAGGGCTTGGGAATGGGGCGGTCCAGTACAGGCGGCGGTGGTACCTGGATGTCGGCGTCCGATACTCCGAAGTCGAGGTTGGAGACGAGCAGTTTGCCTCCGCGCTCCTGCACCACCGAGCCGTCAAACATGTCGTGCTGCCAGCGCTCCGCCACCCGCTGCGGCTGTTGCTGCACAAACCAAACGCGAGCACACACAAACGTGGTCACGACGGCGCCTGACTGCCACCATGTCCTCGCCCCTCCTGCGCTGTTCCCACCCGCTGGTGTTGGCCTCCTGCGCTAACAGCTTGTGCGTGCGCCACGCTGCCACGGCGCCAACCTCCAAGCAGCCGGGCGTTGCTCTGTCAAGTCGACGTCTAGTCACTCAAAGTTGATTTTAGAGCTCAATATGTTGAGCTACATACATAGAGTTCCCCTTAACGTTAATGGATGAGATCAAGCCTGTGGCTTCACAGTCTCAAGGGGTCCATTGTGATTTGACTATATATTGGAAACCACAAAAAGGCACAATAAATCCCGTGGCAATAGAAAGATTGGCCAATTCCAATCTCAAGGCAGCGTTTTGCTTAACGTGGGAGGAAACCAGAGGATTGCTGTGCTGCCATCTTGCAGCCCAGCAGGTCTTGAGTTTCACAAATCTTTGTGCGATCCACCAACCCTCGCCTCCAAAGCGCCGGATCACAGGCGTGCAGAGCCACCAGGGGTCTGGTGGATGCGGTGTCCAGCACGTGGATATACAGCGTGGCAGGGCCGGCTGTCGTCAATGAAGACCTCGGGGGTTCAGCTGCTCTTCCATCACGATTCAGGCGCACGGCTCAACAATGAGGATGAACAAGGCGCTTTGCTAAAAAACATCACAACATTTAACTCTACCAGAAGGATCCGATTTCATCGGCATGACGCACGCTTTTTCCTAAGCAGTTTGGTAAACTACAGACATTAACAGCTTGTACTGTGGTAGTAAGTCACGCTGCCACTGTGATATTATACCACCACCGCTGACCACTGTGCTGGATCGGTCACCGTGCGAGCATTGCCGTCAAATGGGAGGCAGCATGCTGCTGCCGCCAATCACCACCGAGGTTGCAGAGAGTGGCAGGCGCAGGCGACATCACGAACGCACCATGACCATGTTTGGTGTTGACAAGCGATTTAAGGGGGTAGGGGTGAGACTTAAACGAATGACGAAAAAAAATTATGCGCAAAGACTAATTGAGAATGGAATAGCCAATTCCTTGAATGCACATTAGTGTATGGGAATTCCATTTTCCATAAGAATATATACGAGCATTCCTGACAATCGTTCTAGGTCGGACACGGATGAAGAATAGGGGGACATGGTTAAGGGATTGTTGTGGGTGAGGCTGTTTAGAGCGATGGGGCTGATAGCGCATTCTAGTTACTGCAGCAGCAATCATTATCAGCAGTCGTCCTCGCTACCACCCCGTTCGCATGAGGCCATCACAACTCCAACACGAGATGCCAAACAAGAGCCACCGCGCGCCAAACACCACACAAACCCGCGGCGTGACCGCGCTCGAGTCAATGTCCAAACCGCGCACGCGACGAACGCCACTCGGGAATTTTCATCAAGTTGCAATCAATCCCGTGTTAAGTAGTCGAGACGCACACCGATCAGGCCTGATCATCTACCCGGGGAGCGGGTGGTTCCTGGGGCCCCGGGCACACACCCGCCGCCTCCACCAGGGCTGCGCTTGCTCTCCATCTCCTCGGCCCCGGCTCTCTCGGTCTCTCCTACGGCGACGGCGGTGACCCAGACTCTTCGTGTTCTTCACGGCTCAGTCCTCACAATCATCATCATCCTCTCTCGGAGTTCGTCGTCTCGCGTTGCACACCCCTCGCGCGGTCCCAGCTCTCACCCAATGAAGAGACTCGCGCAGTTTCACCAAGTCCTCGCAGTGGTTGTCAATACATTTCGGCCGGGGAGAAGCGAACCATCTTATATCAAAGTCACACGCAGCTCGATCTCCCCCCAATCAGCAACTCGCAGCAGGGGGCCGTGTTCGCATCTTCAGTGAAAGCGGCGCTGCTCCTCGACCCGTGACACTAAAATTCGCGTTTCTCATCAACATTTTCATCATCTCCCACGGAAGACGTAGCAGCTAGAATCTCTTTCCTGCGCAGCTCCACTCCTCCGCCTGGCTCCGCGGCCAGAGAAAAAGCCACAGGCCGTCTCTTATCACCTTGGTCTTCAGCAACATCGCTCTATTTCACCATCATGAGCATCAGATGACCAGCATGAGGCGGCTCCTGTCCGACTCGAGGCCGAGGCCTGGGTGTTGGAGAGGGGTGAGGCTCGGATGGGACAATCGCGGCCTTCAATGGGAGGCGGCGGTCTCGCTCCGGGCCAAATCGACACGGCAATGCGCGTGAAGACGGGAGCGTGGCGAGGGTGGCGAGTTGCCGACCCGCTCCCCTGGCCGCGGGGGTGGATTAAACGCAGCGAATTCCCGGCGAGAGCGACGCGGCGGACACACAGAGAGACAGAGAGAGAGAGACACGCGAGACTCGGCGCGACGACACAAAATGGCCCCCGCCGCCGCGCATGGCGAGGCTTGCTCCGGCTCCCCGCGCCGCTTCTCCTACCCGCGTGAACGCTGCTGGGCCCTGCGCGGCGCGGCCTCGCTTGAACACGGCCGTTTGCACGGGGCTTCGAAGGCCGAGCGAGGCGACCCCGAGCCCCACGCCGCCTCCTCCTCCTCGGCCGCCGCGGCCTCCACGCGGGCCGCCTCCTCGGAGCCCGCGCAGGCCGACGCCTGCTCCTCGCCCGCCGCGGCCGCCTCGTCCGCCGCGGCCGCCGATCCCCTTCTGTCGGTTCTGCTTGATGATGTCGTCCAGGGACATGTCGAGTTTGTCAGCCATGGTGGCGCTGCGTTTGTGACGAGGAGACGAAGAGGCTGTTGTTTGTAGACGGGAGGCGCGGAGAGCAGCACGATGCGAAATGGCGGCGCGAGGAGAGAAGGCGGGAGGGAGTGGATGACGTCACTGGCGGATGTGACGTAGCGGAGGGGGGAGGGGCCTTATCTCATTGACGGATGTGACGTAGGGCGTCGCGGAGGTGCCTTCTCTCACAGGCGGATGTGACGTAGTGGCATAACGGAGGGGGAAGGGGCCTTATCTCATTGACGGATGTGACGTGGGGCGTAGCGGAGGGGGGAGGGGCCTCATCTCGCAGGCGGATGTGACGTAGGGGCATTGCGGAGGGGGAGGGGCCTTGACTCACAGGCGGACGTGACGTAGAGACATAGCGGAGGGGGAGGGGCTTTATCTCACAGGCGGATGTAAACGTTGGCAAAGTGCCGTGACGTCAACCGTGTTTTTTACGCGTCCGTTGACGTCATGCACGTCTCATTAAATAGACTGGTGACTTTAACAGATGACACGGGGATAAGGGAACATCCATTTAGTAGTTTTTAGTAAGTTCGCAAAAATCTGTCAAAACTTGACCCCTCGACCCCTCCCTGTACGCACGCGTACGTACACTTGACGCACCTCCCCCGAAACCTATTGAACGGCAGATATTTAATCCACGCATATTAACGTGTCTAAGCAAACAGACCACCGCCGGACTATCCAACTCATTTCAATGCCAATGTAGACAAATTATTATAGAGGCTTCATCCCCCTCCCCCCGTTTCCTATGCCTACGAATATTGTCAGTAGACCCCCGATACGCAAGCGTACACATTTGGGTTAACATCCCCCTCCATGCGTACGAACTAAATGGATGGCTACTCTTTGGTTTTTTCGGTAAAGTCAAATGTATAAAATGTGATTTTATTTATTTTTATTTTTTTACCTACGTGACTTTACCGAAAAAACCAAAGCGTATGAATCCTTGCAGTCACGAAAGCTTCAAATCTAGAATAAATGTATTGGCCCCTAACGGGAAGAAACTGAACACGTTTTTCCAGAGCAGATGCGGCGTGACGAGGAAATAGGACGTGACGTCACGGAGCGCGCGATTTCATTGGCTGGCGAGCTACATCCGGGGTCACAGCGCCCCTCGGCAGCCAATCACGTGGTGACCCCATCCCGCGGGGAGAGGGAGGGGCGGTAGCCCTGGGATTTTTTTTGACCAATCACACGCCGGCTCCGCGTGTCACGTGGTGTGGTTTTTTTTTTAAAGGGACGTGGCACGTGGTGACCCCGTGGGTCACGAGACCCCGGGCAGTAGCGAGCGAGTCCATTTGTTGTTGTAGTTGTTGTTTTATTGTTGTTGTTTATTATTCTCGTTTATTCTTTTGTGTATCGGTCGCTTGCACCGATGGCGAGCGTGGACTTCTGGCTGCTGCAGGCTCGGTGAGTGGCTGTCTTAATCCCAAACTATGATCACTGTTACATTGGTTTTATGGCTTTAGTTTGGTGATTTTGAAGACGTTTTGGTTTAGCCATCCATGTTTGTTTGTTGTAGTACAGAGTTAGCCTGATGACTTTAATCTACATTGTCTTGTGGTTGTTATTGTTTGACTTGCATCCCATTGGGATTTTTGCACACAGCGTTGAAATATTTGGTGTTTTTTCTGGAAGATTGCTGTTTTTTCCAGGATTTTTCTGTTGCGTGTAATTACTTTAAGATGTTTCTTGTTCATGTTTTTGTTTTGTTGCGGTTGCACCCGAGTCAAGAGCCGCATGGCTCACAGGGTCATACCTAACCAATGAAACTGAAAACTGCTGACAATAGCCGGGCAGTGTTGGCTCACTGCTGCTGTTGCTACAATTAACGAAGCGGGCAGCAGTTTCGCCTTCTTCCCCGTGTTGTGTGCCCCTTCTTGGGGTACACGGCTGACGAAGAGCATCGTTTGTTCAACACGAGCCAAACCTCTGAACCGCGGTGTCGGCATTCGGTATCTCATTGGCAGACTCAGGCTTGCTCGACTCAATGCTGGTGAACGGGTTAGTTTGTGTTGTGTATCGATGGCCCATGTCCTCCTACACAGCGGGTCATTGTCCCTGCCATCTCGCAAGCTCGTCAGTGTTCACAGCGAAAGCCTGACTTGCTGACGAGACAATGAAGGCCGAAGCCTGGCTCAGAGTTCCCCTGTACGAACCCCCAAATCACTCCTAGAAGGCCGCGTGGCTGATGGTATATTGTAAAATGTGTTTTTTTGTAATGCGGATGGAGTTAAGATTCGGAAGTTTATTTCTCGAGTGAAGCCTTATTGAGGCTCCAAAATTAAAATTAAGATCTTATTGAGGCGTGTTGTCCGCATATTCATGCTGATCTTAAAGGTGCATTGAAAAATGTTGATACTCCGACTGATGCTCCTGCTGTTGTGGAGTGACTCATGCAGCCAGCTATGGCTGCAGGGTTTGGCGGTACATGTTGTTTATGTCATTTATTGTGAAAATTCGGTCACAGTTCCTATGATCACTGTTTCATTGCTTGTATGGTTTGGCCATGTTTGTTTGTTGTAGTACAGAGTTAGACTGATGGCCTTAATCTAAGTTGTCTTGTGGTTGTTATTGTTGTTTGACTTGCATCCCACTGAGATGTTTGCACACAGTGTTGGTGTACGGTGCTTTTTCTGCAATATTTTGCTGTCTTTTATTGGATTTTCTGTTTGCACATAGTCACTTTAAGATGTTTTCTTGTTCATATTTTTGTTTGTTGCGGTTGCACCCGATTCAAGAGCCGAATGGCTCACAGGGCTATACCTAATACATTAACTTGAACTTGATTTACCACCAGGACTGCCCTCAATAACGAATATTAAAATTGCTCCGCCAACGTAATTATTTACTCACAGAGCAATTACAGCTGTCATTTTACATCGCGTCTGGCACCCCCCCCCCCTCTTCAGCGTCAGACAAATGAGCGTGGAGGGGCTGCGAGGAACAAGAGCGCCTTGGGATGCGCTCTGTGGACTTGGCAAATCGTTTGCGATTCGAATGTTCACACGGGGGGGGGGGCGATGGCGTTGGTAGTTGCGGTGGTGGCTCCTAACCACCGCTAGAAGCTGCTGCTTCATCGGGGAGGGGATATCCCTATCAACCCATACGGTTTATTAAATTTACCCCGTATTCTTGTACAGGGAAATAGAGTTTTCAGGTCCATACGGCGTAAAGCCGTTTCAATACGGGCAAAAAAATGTATCATAGGGTCAAATAAAGTAAGTGTGTTGTTGAACTCTTAATTTTCTGTGTTTATTTTTGTACATTTACTAAATGTGAATCCACATAGCAAGCAAGCATCAGCATGCAAGATCACAGATAGTAAGCATAAGTAGCATCATTGACACCAATTATCAAAATGAATCCATACAACTGTTATTGTTTAGTAACGTAACTTTGTCTATGTTTCTCCCTTGGGATGGGACTTACTTAGTAGGATGAACGTTGAGATTTTTAGAAGGGCATCGGGTGAACAATAAGGTCTAATAATATCGTTTTTTTTGTTTAGATCGCATAAATATATAAATGTGTCGTTAAACAGAACAGGCCAAATTCGTTACTAGTACAGCACACCAATGTGTTGAAGAGCAAAGCCACAACATTCACAATCTGGGTACGCCGTTTCGCCAGTAATTACAACTAGCAACCATTTACGCGTTAAATAATGTCTGAATTGGTCTGTAATAAGATAGGCAGTGATAATTGGTTCTTTACCCTTCTATCTGGCAACAAAACTGACACCTTTTTGCAAGGAGTCATGTTTGCATAGACCGCAATACCTGCAGTCATAAATACAAACAAAAGACATAACTCTGATAATGTGCACTGTCCTATCAGAGTTATGTCTTTTGTTTGTATTTATGACTGCAGGTATTGCGGTCTATGCAAACATGACTCCTTGCAAAAAGGTGTCAGTTTTGTTGCCAGATAGAAGGGTAAAGAACCAATTATCATATTTTTACTGGCAAATGAGGTCCCCATAGTGAAGATAGGCAGTGATAAGGGATTGACAGGCGTGGGTATGCCCTGATGTTAAAGACCCATCACTGCTTCATGCCCCCCGACACAAAAACCATCGGTGGCCAGAGGGCTGGCGTGGAACTTTTCTCTGGAGCAGAGACGTGGACGTGGACATGAGAAATGGATACAAAGTCTAAAAAGTACCCAAAGAAGCATGGTGAGGTGCACGGTGGGAATTACAAATACTCGAGCTGCACCGTAGCCATGGTGGGGGGGGGGGGGGGGGGGTCACATTGTGGGACCGTGAGCGGGTGGCGACGGTTGTGGGGGGGGACCCTCATCCACCAGTGGATTGCTCATGGCTGAATTCATTATGATCAACGATAGAAAGGTAAAGGTTGCAGCCCTGCGATTCCTTGCTCACACCACGGAGGGAGCTCCTCGAGAGGGAGCTCTAGAGGTGGACCCTGACCTCCGTTCGGCCAACTGCGGTGCGCCCATTTATTGCACTAATTGATACCTGATAATTGTTTTTTTACCCTTCTATCTGGCAACAAAACTGACACCTTTTTTACAAGGAGTCATGTTTGCATAGACCACAATACCTGCAGTCATAATGCAAACAAAAAACATAACTCTGATATTGTATGCACTGTCCTTGAAGTTGATTGGTCCACACCCGAGACAGCTTTCCTTAAGGAAAAAAAGGTGTTAGTTTTGTTGCCAGATAGAAGGGTAAAAAAAACAATTATATTTTTTACTGGCAAATGAGGTTCCAATGGTGTAATTGATACCTGTCAACCTCTTATCATTGCCTGCCTGATTACAGACCAATTCAGACCTTATTGGTCACCCCGTGCCCTTATAAATCTCAACTTTCATCCAACAGAGTCCCATCACAAGGGAGAAACACAAACAGTATTGAAACGGCTGTACGCGTATGGACCTGAAAACTCAATTTCCCTGTACAAGAATACGGGGTAAACCGTATGGGTTGACAGGTATGCTAAATGATCCCACCGAGCCAGCTATGATTAACCCTCGTGTTGCGGTTGTAACGTTGCCACCCCCGTCTCCGTGCAGGGCGCTGGACGGCACCGAGGTGGACGACTTCTGCCGTCGCCTCGCCGCTGCGCTGGTGGCACGGGGGGACACCGGCGCCGAGGCCACCGTGCTGCTCCAGCGCCTGCACCTCGTGGTGTCGGCCAGCAGGAAGAGACGGAGGTACGGTGACGCTAGCGCCTCGCCGCCAGATGGGGGCCTGGGTTCGATTCCTGCCTCGGGAGTTTGTGTGCGTGTGTGACCGTGTGCATATGTATTTGTGGAGAGCGGTCAACGCGCTGCACTACGAACCCGGCGACCCGAGTTTGATTTCTACTCACGGCCAAAACCAATTTTCTAAATCTGTCCTGGGCCTCCCCTAGGTCGACTCGGCATCAAATCAGTACTTGGTATGATGTGTTAACATCGCTACTGGGGAGACACAGGCACCCAGGCGTGGGCCGGCCACCCACCCCCTCGTGTGCCGTGCCGGCCTTCATCGGTGCTCGCTAACAGCACTTGCCCCAACCGTCTGTTTAGGTTACACGGGGGGATCTTTGTCTTTTTGTGCGTATATTTGTGCGACTGTGTGTGTGAGTGTGACCATGTGTGTGTGACTGCGTGTGGTTTACCCATCGCACAGGCTGCCGAGGGAGGTTCTGGACAAGCTGCTGGCCATGCTACTGTTCCCCACCGCCCCAGACAGCGTGCACACGCTGTGCGCCGGCGTGCTGCGGGACTTGGGGCCCCGGCTCGCCCCCGCGCTGCCCCACGCTTCCGAGCCGGGGCCCGGGGACAACACTGCCACTCCTCCCACCCCCACTGCGAGCTCTGCCGGTGCCACCGCCACGGAGCCTCCGCTGCTCTCCTTGACACTGCTGTGCGATGATGTGGCGGCCCTGGACGCCTCGACCCTGACTCGCCTGGCGCCCGTGCTGCTCGCTCAGGTGAACGGCTCACCCTGGTGACGGGCTCTTTGCTCGGTAAATTAGGGCGTTGCCCGGCTCGTTAACGGTGTCACCCGATTAACGGGATGGTTGGCGCGACCTCTGCCACAGGGCAACGTGAACGGAGAGGTGCAGCAGCTGCTGGGACGAGTTTTGCGGCTGCTGGAGGGGAGGGGGGGCATCCCCGAGGGGGGCTCGGGGGCCCCCCGCTTGCTGGCTGTGCTGGCTCGCATCGTGCACCTCTACCCTGCCCTGCTCACCTCTGGTGAGACGACCTCGCTATGACCTTTTCCGTGACCTCGTAATGACGCGCGGGGTCGCCTGCGCAGCGGCTCTTGTTTGCGCCGGCGTGGTTCTCGAGTTAAAGGCCGAATGACATCTGGGGAAGGCGGGTGTGGTGCGGTTTCTCTGATCATGGTGTCTGACCTCCCGGGTTCCCCTGCCCCGCTGTGCGTGTGGTGCGTGCGGTGCGCGCCACAGAGCAGTGCGACGCTGTGAGCCGCCGTCTCGCCCAGTGGCTTCGCTACACGGGGACCTCCCAAGGAGCCCCCTCCTCCCACTCCTCCTCCTCGGCCGGATTCTTCTCAGCGGCGCGGGGGAAGCAGGTACCGTCACTTGCCCGTGAAGTCTATCAGCCCCGATAGAAATGGGTTTAACAGCGTGCTGATGAGAAAGAGAAAGTCCAAACCCGTGCAAGTTTTAATACAATTTGATGATCCTCATTTGCAAGAGTGACGTAGGGCACCAAAATTACAAAAGAAATCATATGAAAAGAAAGAATAATTAAGCAAAAATAAATCGGAGCGAAAACAAAATGGGGTAGTAAAGGTTGCTCACGCCTTCTGTTCCATTCTGGCTAGAGCTATTGAATGAGATGGAAGTATCAACACTTTACCCCTCCACACGAGGCCTCCCGTTCTACTAACTGTGGTGGTACCCAATTATACTTCTGGTGGGTGGACAGAGGCGGTTGATTTAAGAAGCTTGCCTCATTGTTCCAACTGCTGCGTCTGGAGATCAAACCGGCGACCCGGTTTCAAGTCCGATGTGCTGACCGTCACTTGCACCCCGTCTACCACCACCCTCTCCTCCCCACTGTGCCCCTGCACCCCTAGCTGGCTCCTGTGCAGGAGGTGGATGGCAGCCCAGTGGGAGACTTCTTTACCGTGCTGTGCATTGGTCAGCACTACACTCACGAGCAGTGGCTGCACCTTCACTCCTTCTCCATGCTGCGCCTCTGGCTGCAGGCCTGCCTCACCCTCACCCCCGCTGGTAAGCTCGTCTCCCTCCCCCCCGCTTCACCCCCCCACTCGCCCCGCTAGCCTCCCTACCTCCCCCCCGCCGTGACCTCGACAATTACCGCTTTGTCGTCGAAGCAATAAATAAGCACTGAAGTAATAGGAGAGCGGCGGGGACACGAGGTAGGTCTGATAGAGACGAGAGAGCAGACGCCACCGGTTGGGATGCATGACCTTACATGCGCACACGCACAATCGCGCGGAACAAGAGCAGAAGGGATCGACGGAGATCCGGCGCCATCCCTCGCAGAAGAGGAAAGGGAGTTCGAGGAGACGATGCATGCACGCGTGACCATTCACTGCTCCATGGCTCGGCGGCGGAGCAAGCCGCTCGCAATCGGGAGGTCGCAAGTACAAATCCTGGTTGGGGGGGGGGGAGGATGGTTGACCCACCTTGACACCCCCACATGTTTAACCGACCTGGCCGCTGTCTCTGACCCCCATATGTGACGTGCCACGCGTGTGGCCCCCGCCACCTCTGCGTAGAGGGGCGCGTGTCGTTGCCGGGCGGCTCGGTGTCGTCGCTGGTGTCGGGGGCGTCGGCGGCGTCGGCGCAGGGCGGCGCCCGTGACCGCCTCGCGCGCGCCGCCTTCGAGTACAGCCTCCGCGTGCTGGGCCAGGCCGAGAGGAGTAAGTACCGCTCACCGCCACTCTCGCTCACCACGACCGCCCACCACCACCGTCGCCACGCCAACAACGTTCGCTCACCACGTTCGCTCACCACGCTCGCTCGCCACACATCTCACCTCCTTGTGTATCCGCCCCCTCCACCCACCCCTCATTTGTTCTTCCACAGAAGCCACGAAGAGGATTGACGCTGAACTCCAGGGAGCGGTGAGACGTGGTGCACACTCACTCGGATTGAAACAAACTCACTCGCACCCACGCTCGAGCACGCTCGCAATCTAACCGTCGGCGTGTGTGTGGGCCTGTGCGTGCCCGTTCCAGTGCGTGGAGGAGGCACTGTCTCTGCTACAGTTGCTGTGCCGCCTGGACCCTGACCTCGTGACCCCAGCGTTCTCGGCCGTGTCGCGTCTCTCGGGGAGTCTCCTCTCCTCCCGATCGCACCCACGCGCCCTCCTCCCCGCCGCACACTTTCTGCTGCACCACGGTGAGGGGAACCGCACCGTCGCGCACACTCCCGCGCCATCTGTCCTGCCGTCTTGCATCGACCACTCCGTGACCTCGCCACGTTCCCCACCCCCCACCCACCGTGGCGTAGGCGAGACGCTGGCGGTGGATGCCAGCGCCGCGTGCCGGGCGGCGCTGACGCGACTGCCCTCCGAGCTGGGTCGCGACCCCGTGACTTCTCAACTGCTGGTCACATTCTGCCGCCGCAACGCGTCGCGGCTAAGCGATGTCCTGCCAAGAACGTTTCCCAGCTTGCTCAAGGTGCCCCCTCCCCCTAACACCACTACTTGCATGACCTGTACCACCACCAGTACGCATCACCTCGACCACCACCAGCACGAATACCACCAGCACTGCCGCTACTGCTGCGGTGTAAATCACGAGGATATTTTTCCGCTGCATTTGAGGGGCATGCACTGCTTGGGTAGACATCGTTTGCAGGTCTTTCGTGGCCATGGGCCATTCGCTCAGCGGGGCCAATGGCGTGACCCCGCGTGACCACATGTGACCACACGTGACCCCGCGTGACCACACGTGACCCCGCGTGACTCCGTTTGACCCCACATGGCACAGCTGGTGGCGTGGCACACCGTGGCGCTGCTTCCCGACTTGGTGGAGCTCATGCCGGCGATAATGGGCCGGTCCACCGCCCTGGAGCTCTTCCACAGCCTCCTGGACCTGCCCGTCCTCACAGCCGCCCTGACCCTGCGGTAACGCTTCCCTCCCCTCACCTCCCCTCGCCTGCCCACTCCTCTCCTCCCCACTGGTCTCCTCCCCACTCCTATCTTACCCACTCCTCTCGTCCCCACTCCTCTCCTCCCCACTGGTCTCCTCCCCACTCCTATATTACCTACTCCTCTCCTCCCCACTCGTCTCCTCCCCACTCCTATCTTACCCACTCGTCTCCTCCCCACTCATCTCCTCCCCACTCCTATCTTACCCACTCCTCTCCTCCCCTCCTCTCTCCTCCCCTCTCCAAACCAACTCTCCACTCCTTCCCCTCCCCTGCACTCTCCTCCCCTCCCTTCTCTCCTCCCCTTACCCCCACACTCCCCTCCCATCTCCTTCCTCCCCTGCCCTCTTCTCTCTTATATACCCGTATTTTAATAAGAAGAATAACAATTTCGATTTAAAGCTTTCGTGACTGCAGGGATTCGTATTCTTGGTTCTTTTGGTAAAGTCCCGCTACTAGTCCATAATTGGCAAATAAGTAACGGCAAAGCAGTTATAAGTGACTCACAGAATTGTGCGCAGTTGCATATACAGTCCACGACTTCCCTGAAGGCAAACACCTTCAGTGAGCGCGATGCGGTTTGAATTAGATCCTCGTCGAATAAAAAGCAAGTTGACAAGTCCTTACTTACTAACAACTCCTATAATATTTCATTGCTGGAGGGGTTGCCCCCCCCACCTGAAAATCCCGGCTCCGCCATTGGCACGATGCAGTTTTCACACCGAGGTGCCAGAACCCACGGAAAGGTGGGAGGAAAGCAGCCAGAACCGACGCTACCAGCAATTGCCCGAGCTCTATTTAGCAAATATGCACTCCCCTCCCGTGTCTCCAGCTCATTCATCTCATACTTGCGTCTCTGTACAGGTACGAGGGGGGTGCCACCACCTCGAACAGACCGGCGGGTGAGCTGCCCCACGAGGCAACCCTTGACCCCCTCACTCAGGGCATGCTGCGTTTCCTACTGAGGGAGGAGTCCGGCTTGGGAGATACCATTGACAAGTAAGGCACGGTGCGGTGGGAGGGATGGGAGGGAGATACCATTGACAAGTAAGGGGGGGTGGGGGGGGGGGGATGGGGGGGAGATACCATTTATAGTAAGGCACAGTGGGGTTGGGGGGGGTGGGAGGGAGGGAGGGAGATACCATTAATAGTAAGGCACGGTGGGGTGGGGGGGATGTGGAGGGAGATACCATTGACAAGTAAGGCTTGGGGGGAGATGCAATTGACAGAGCACAGAGGGCTACAATGATGACGTGGCGGTTGTGGTGGTGGCTGCAGGCTGGCGATGCTGCACGGGGAGCTGGAGTCGCTGCGTGGGCACCGGCGCGTGCTGCTGTGCGCTCGCGCCGCCCCCGTCCTGCTCCACGCCTTCTTCTGCGCGCTAGCTCACGTGAGAGGCCCCCCCCCCCCCCCCCCTGAGCTAGCGCTACAGTCGCGTGCCACTCGCGTGAGGCCCCCCCCCCCCCCTGAGCTAGCGCTACAGTCGCGTGCCACTCGTGTGAGGACCCCCCCCCGCGAGCTAGCGCTACAGTCGCGTGCCACTCGCGTGAGGCCCCCCCCCCCGCGAGCTAGCGCTACAGTCGCGAGCCACTCTCGCTCCCCTCCGTGGCCTTCGCGTCTCTCACCGTCGCTTTCGTGATTTGTTTTTGTTTGCGTAGCGGGCGGACGAGGAGGAGCTGGTGGCGGAGCTGTTCCCCGTGCTGCTGGAGCGGAGCACTCAGCTCTACGGCATCGCCGCCTTCCAAGCGGACGTGCTGCGGTACGGGAGTGGGGGGCCGTGGGGGGCCGCGGGGGGTAGCGGGTGGAGGTTTGGGGGTCGAGGGGGGGGTCGGGGATGGCAGGGTTTGGGGATGAATTGAAATCGTAATTAATCGTCATTGAGAGCTGACGTGACACGCTGTGTGTGTGTGTGTGGGCTTGTGCACGTGTTCCAGTGTGTGTGTGTATATGTGCGTGTGTGGGGAGTGGGAGTGTAGTAGTTAACACGCTGCTGTACGAACCCGGCGACCCGAATTGGATTCCCACTCACGGCCAACACGAGTGAACGTTATCTGAACCGGTCATGGGCCTCCCCTAGGTCGACTCAACCTCAAATGAGGACCTGGTGCGGTGTGTAAACATCGCCACTGGGGAAATGAAGGTGGCCGGGCATGGTGTTGGCCACCCAACCTCTCGTGTGCCGTGCCGGCCTTCATAGGTGCACGCTAACAGCACTTGCCCCAGCAGTGTTAAGGCTATACGGGGGATCTTTGTGTGTATGTGTGTGATGTGTTTGTGTGTGTGCAGTTTGCTGGGGGCGGAGGTGGAGCGTGTTTGCTCACTGCAGCCGTCGCTGCTGCTGGCGCACTCGGAGACGTCGCCCACGTGGTCTCCTCTCTCTCCAGCCCCGACCACGAGTCACTCCTCGTCAGCCTGGTACCAGCATCGCCACCACCGCCACTATCACCACCGCCACCACCAGCATCACCAGCACTGTCACCACCAGCACCACATCACCACAGTTGCTGTGGCTACTGGGTTTTACTTACAGTCGCCCTGCTTGCACTAAATGCCAGAACCCATGAGACCAGGACCCATGCCAGGGCCTGGTGCTCTGGGCCTTGTTAATCTGCTCACAGTTACATGTGAGGAAAATGATGTATTGTCCATCTAAGGTTAGCGATCATCCACGTTGTGAGCAGTTGCACGTGACCGGTTTTGGGAACACCTGGACACCCGATGCCGAGGTTAGGGTGAGAGTCCGAAAGTCGATACGGCGTCCCTGCGCCGGCCTCAACACCCAGGACCTCTGTGGAGTAACCCAACCCAAGCTGGTTTACCATGTGGTCTTCTTGGTTAACGTGCGGCTGGTTAACTTGCGGTTCCCGTGGTCACCGCGCGATTGCCGCACGGCTGCCGTGGCGTGCGCAGGTGTGGGCGGTGGGCGAGCATGCGCCGGGCGACGCGCCGCA